>NW_026880047.1:0-293336 GCF_032173495.1 Musca vetustissima
TCAAGGCCTATTCCTAGGCGTGGATTTTTTAAAGAATATTTTTTCAAGGCCTATTCCTAGGCGTGGATTTTTTAAAGAATATTTTTTCAAGGCCTATTCCTAGGCGTGGATTTTTTAAAGAATATTTTTTCAAGGCCTATTCCTAGGCGTGGATTTTTTAAAGAATATTTTTTCAAGGACTATTCCTAGGCGTGGATTTTTTAAAGAATATTTTTTCAAGGCCTATTCCTAGGCGTGGATTTTTTAAAGAATATTTCTTCAAGGCCCATTACAAGGCGTGCATTTTTTAAAGAATATTTTTTTTCAAGGCGTGGATTTTTTAAAGAATATTTTTTCCTATTTTTTCAAGGCCTATTCCTAGGCGTGGATTTTTTAAAGAATATTTTTTCAAGGCCTATTCCTATTTTTTCAAGGCCTATTCCTAGGCGTGGATTTTTTAAAGAATATTTTTTCAAGGCCTATTCCTAGGCGTGGATTTTTTAAAGAATATTTTTTCAAGGCCTATTCCTAGGCGTGGATTTTTTAAAGAATATTTTTTCAAGGCCTATTCCTAGGCGTGGATTTTTTAAAGAATATTTTTTCAAGGCCTATTCCTAGGCGTGGATTTTTTAAAGAATATTTTTTCAAGGCCTATTCCTAGGCGTGGATTTTTTAAAGAATATTTTTTCAAGGCCTATTCCTAGGCGTGGATTTTTTAAAGAATATTTTTTCAAGGCCTATTCCTACACAACTATGTTGTCCGGGTATTATAGCTTTGTGCAGACCCAAGAGCATGTACCGCCGCAAAATATTGGTCCTAGACCCAGTTTTAAGTATACGATCGTCATATCTCGACTAGCTAAGTCGACCTGGACATGTATGTCCATCCGTCTGTCCATTATAATTTGTAAACATGATACAGGACACAGTTATAGACAAATTTTAAGGAAATTTTGCATGTAGGATGGGTTCTGGCGAATGAAGGCCCCTATTGTTTTTGGTAAAGATCGTTTAATATTTAGGGTATGAAATGGACCAAATACTTAATTTCTGTCGTTTTTTTTTTTCTGGCCTCTCCAGAAACCGAAATTATGGCCCGAACATCGTGAAATTTTACATGGAGAAGGGATCCGGCCAATGAATATGCATACCTATTTTGATAAAGATCGGACAATATTTAAACCAAATAAACCCTGACTTTTGTGTGAAAAATAACAAAATTTGTATTCTATGGCGTATATATTTACTCCTGAAGGACATAGACCCGAAAAGTTGAACGTATATCTAAGAGCAGTGGTTGGCCTTTAAATTCATACCAATTATATTGTCGTATGGGAGTTACTCATAAATATTTACAGGTGCATACGTATTCATATATTATAATTTGTAACTCATTACCACACTGGAGGGCGGAAATATAGCGCTGATCGCTTTAAAATGTTCCATGAGGTTCCAGTTATGGCAAAGGAAACCCCCTATAATTTTTGGTGATTACAATTCTATTTAAAAATATTCCTTATGTAAATATCCTTAAAAAATCTTTTAAACATATACGACCTCGAATAATTATTAAGAAAAATTATCCTTTAAAAATACTGGTCCTGCTAGTCCTGATATGGACATTGGAAACATTTATTAAAAAAACCAACCCTCACATGGACCGTGGATTTTTTTTTAAATCTGTGGAAAAATGTTATTGTTTTTTTTTTACCGTAAATTAATCCTGTATTTTCTTTTATTGTCCTAGTTTTTATTGCAAGTCATTTTTCTGCGTGAGATAAGTTTACACAATAATTGATTACATCATGCATTACTTTCCCTTTTCCATAGAAACAATCGATTGATTTCGAACAATTCATACAATTAATCTTAAATTCTCATTTTTATGGATCGCTTGTAATTTTATATTTGCCAAGGGTCATTAATCAATTTAATGATCAGGAGATCGGACCCGCATCTACCAAACCAACCGGCAGCAATTATTGTTTGACACATTTGGTTCACAGTGTTGTTGTTGTTACATTTTTGTTATCCTTGTGCAAACAATGGCACAACGTTTGCTGTTGTTAATCCCTCGTCTTTCTTCGTTTTTGGGTTTCGGTTCATTCATTAATTTCGTGTTTCTTCTTCTTCTGCTTTTCCTGGGATGGTTTGCAGTAATTTTATGCCTGGTTATATGACGGCAGGGTATTTTCCCGGTAATCTATGACGAAAACATGACACCGTTAACTTTTCCTTTTTCTTACCAGGTAGCAAACATCTCTCTCTTTCTTGCTCATTGAGGATATTTGCTTTGTTTTCCCTTGAAGTCATAAAATAACAATTTGCGAAAACGACGAAGAAGAAAAGATGTTTTGAAGAAAGGACAAGAAAGAACGAAAGAAAACACCTTTATGATCCTGTGCTTAAAGGGAGATCCTGCATAGAAATTAGAAATTCCTTGGAAAGGTCATCTGCAGCGTATCCTTGCTATGTTGTTGTTGCAGATTTTTATTGCACCGGCGCTAAAACGTGATATTTATCGATTGGCAAAGTCCTTGCCGGCTATTGTCTAGGGAAAAGAACAATAGCCTGCAATTTTCATCTTAAATCAATTCGAGTCATGTAGTCCTGAACAAGGGTAGGATAAGGTGTTCCCGACACGCATGCACATTTGCCATTTCCTTTTGTTACTGCTGGCAGATTTCCAGGATCAAAACATTTGTTTATACAAAAATATAATTTGTGTGTGTGATTCGTTTCTTTCGGCTTTATTGTTTATACGAACCATGACAAATCCGCAATGAAATGAAAATGGAAAACATTTTCCAGACAGACTGACTGGCTGTGTTACCCAATTTGAAATATGAAATGTTATCCTTGCGGTTGTTAATCTTAATCCCCCTTTTTCATGTTCGGGAATTAAATTTAAACTAGAGTAGATTTTAATGGTGCCGTGTTGCAGAGGGGATTATGGTGGCAAACGTTTTTTCAATGACCCTGACAACTGCCTTGCCGGTTAAGTTGGGAAAAAGGATTTGAAACTGAGAAATGCGATTTTTCAGTGTCTTGACAATAAATACCAGGATTACAAATTTAACCCAGTCATTAAGACTTTCTTTTCGCAAGTACTTAATATTATCCGCAGATACTTAAGAAGATGGTCAATTCTAAATTGAAGGTATCTGTTATTTTCAAGGACTATTCAAAAAATGTTAATGAATATTTTCAAATACTTTAGAATATGTTTCAAAGGACTAGTAGAGATTTTGTACCAGATTATAGCGGGGTGTATATCAAATTTGTCAGTCCGTAATATTTTCCGATGATGCCTTAAAGTGCATACATTCGAACGATTTATATTTCAGGATAATGCAGGTTCTACTTTTTCTTTGCTTTTTCATAGTAGGTTGGGTTTTCCGAAAGTGGGCAACTAACCCGACGGGTAAAACACCAAACCAAAGGCTTTGGTGCAGGCACATCCTCCTGTAGAGATAAAGATGGAAGCCTGGTGACAGATACAGACAGTGTGCTGAGGATCTGGAAGGAACATTCTGAAAAACTTCTGGAATCAAATAGTAGCAGTGAAGTCGATACCCCAGTACCAATAATAGATGACGGTATAGAGTGTATACCACCCAGATGAAGTCAGAATAGCAATCAATCGGCTGAAGCAGCAGGTGCCGACGGGTTGCAAGCTGTACTATTCAAGACTGGTGGTTAGATGCTGGTAAGGAGCATGCACCTGCTGATTAGTACATGCCCAATGATTGGAACATCAGCATCCTGTGTCCCGTGCACAAAAAAGGAGACAAGACTATATGTGCCAACTATAGGGGAATAAGTCTCCTTCCCATCGCATATAAAGTGCTATCCAGCGTACTGTGTGAACGACTGAAGCCAATGGTCAATGACATTATTGGACCATACCAATGTGGCTTAAGACCTGGTATATCCTGGAAAAAAAAACCACGAAAAACACATCGGCACATTCCACCTATTCGTCGACTATAAAGCCGCATTCAACAGCCCTATCCGTTCAGAGGTGTTTGAAGCCATGTCTGCGTTTGGCATTACTGCAAAATTAATTCGGCTATGCAGGATAACTTTAACAGGCACAAGATCAGCAGTTAAAGTCGGAAAGGACCTCTCGGAGTCCTTTAATACCGAACGAGGATTCAGACAAGGTGATAGTTTTTCGTGTGACCTTTTTAACGTCCTGCCTTTTTGGGTTCCCATTGGATAGAAAATCTCCTCACAGCAAATTATGAATATTGGTGCAAGATTCGGGGCAGTCCTCATATAACGACACGTCCCGATTCCGATTTATGAATGTTTGACTGTACATTCCTGATAAAAATAATACTTTATGTCGATTGAATTTTTGCTCATACATTGCTACTTCACCCAAGATGGTTGATATCGGTCCACGTTTTGGTATATACACCATACAATGGTATAGACCCCCAAATGTCGGTGTTTTGAGCACATTTTCAACCAAATTAGATATATTTTGGGTTTTTATTTGGAAGAAAATCTCCATATCGAAATTTATAAATATTGGCCTAGGAGAGGTGTGGATTTATTAAAGAATATTTTTTTCAATGCCTAAAACAATTGTTCCAAGGCCTGGGAGAGGCGTGGAGTTCTTAAGGTACATTTTTTCAAGATCTATTTGGGGCGTGAATATGTTAGGGAAAATTTTGCCAAGGAACTATCAGGGCCGTGGATTTGTTAAGGACAATTTTTTCAAGATCTATCTGGAGCGTCGATATGTTAGGGAAAATTTTGTCAAGGATCTATCAGGGGCGTGAACATGTTAGGGACAATTTTTCAAAGACTATCTGGGGCGTGGATTTGTTAAGGATAATTATTTGCAAAGCCTAATATTTGGATTATGCCTTTATATTGTTGGGGGATAGGACTTATAGGTCCACTCCTTCTAGTACCTCTCCCACAAAGGGTCAAAATTTAGTAACTTTGTAAATCTTACGAGTATATGAAATGAACGAAATATCCAAATTCCATCCAAACTTTGAACATCTTAATATTTTTACCTAGCCTAGATCGAATCCAAAGATGGGACCTATCGGTACACTCCTCTTGGTACCTCCCGCACATAAGGTCAAACATTCAATATTTTTTAATTCCAATATTAAGAATGTCGAATTTGAACCAAACTGTACACATCGTAACAAGACTTTCAAACTCAAATTATGATCGAGATGTGGAAATCGGTCCACTCCTTTTGAAACCTCCCCCACAAAAGGATCAAAATTGCACTGAAAATTAATTTTATAATACCAGGCGAACAGAGGATCCAATTCAAACCTGTATATTTTTGGGAGATGGGACCCATCGCTTCACTCATTCTTCTACCTCCCCTAAGAAGTTCAGCGGAGATTGATACATGTAGGAATAATATCTATGTGCAAATCTACGTCTACGGAGTTGTTACATTTGAGGATGAGCTATGTGCAGGTCGATGTACAACACAAAAGTGTATCTATAAAGGTTCAATTATATTTAGGTGGATCTCAGATTAGACAGAGGGTATGTATATGTATGAAGACGTTTTTCTGAAGCCTTTATAGGTAAGGGAGATTCCTACTGAGATACCTATAGGTAGGCAGAAGTCCTATAAAGATTCATATACGAAGGGAGGAGGATGAGAACCGTATGATTTACTACAGGAAAGAAGGAACTATGACGAGATCATTTTAGGCAACAGCTGCAACTTGAGGACCATATATTTAAGGTTTGGATAGGTCGGTCAATAAAGATGTTACATCAACGGCGATTTTAATTTAATTTCTACTAAGTTCAGATTTCCATGTCTGCGAAGTATTCTGAAAAGCCTAGAGGCGATAGAAATAAATTGGAAAGACATAAGATTCTGGACGTAAGCAGGTCCAAAGTGGAGTGACTTTGAAATTGTAATTGAGATTCTAGATGGCTTCTCCTTCAATGTTGTCTAAATGAGAACAGAAGAGAGCAAAACATGAAAAAAAGAAAGCAAGGAGATTCAACATGGGGAATATCGGTCACTCCTTCTGGTACATCCCACACAGGGGCTAGGCCTAAATGCAGGTTATAGTTCATATATACCGAACCTTATGTTCTAGTTTTTTATTTCGATGAAGTGAAATAACAGGTGATGTAATTACAACAGAGCCTTAGAACCGAACCCAAAACGCGGAACAAATCAGATAACTATTTTAATATTAAAAAGGTTGTTATATGGGGACTACCGTAAAAATGTGACGAACATTCCTCCCCATACGAACATACGACTACAAAATACCAAATTGCAGCGAATTCGGTTGAAGAACGCACTTAAGAACGCCAAAATACCGAAAATTGGGGTGTACACATATATGGGGGCTATCCGACAAAATGGACATATATTCGTACTTTTTTTGGAGAGATTTGGTACCTATTAATAACTCAAAATACTAAATTACAGCCAATTCGGTGGAAAAATACGACCAAAACCCCCAAAATACCGAAAATTAGGAGGATACCAGATAAAGTGGACCTATATTTATAATTTTTTGTGGAGACATTTTGTACCTAATAAGAACCCAATGTCCCAAATTTCAGCGAATTCAGTTATAAAACGCGCCCAAGAACCCCAAAATGCCGAAAATTGGGGGTATCGTTATATGGGAGCTATGCCTAGACGAGGGCCGATATATCTCATCTTTGATCATGACCAGCTTGCAGACAAAAGACAATCCTATGTGAGCGTGAGCAAATCGAGATGTACAGGAGTCAGAATCCAAAGTCCGAAAATTCTACCAACGGGTAAAACATCAAACCGAAGGCTTTGGTGCAGGCACATCCTCCAGTAGAGATGAAGAAGGAAACCTGTTGACAGATACAGACAGCGTGCTGTGGACCTGGAAGGAGCATTTTGAAAAACTTCTGGTATCAAATAGTAGCAGTGAAGTGGATACCCCAGAACCAATAAGAGATGACGGTATAGAGTGTATACCACCTAGCCAAGATGAAGTCAGAATAGCAATCAATCGACTGAAGAATAATAAAGCAGCAGGTGCCGATGGGTTACAAGCCGATCTATTGAAGACTGGTGTCAGATGCTGTTAAGGAGCATGCACCAGCTGATTAGTACAAATTGGCTAGAAGAATGCACGACCAATGATTGGAACCTCAGCATCCTGTGTCCCGTGCATAAAAAAGGAGACAAGACGATATGTGCCAACTATAGAGGAATAAGTCTCTTTCCCATATCAAATAAAGTGCATTATTGGACCATACTAATGTGGCTTCAGATCTGCAAATCCACCATTGACTAGATGTTCACTCTGCCCCAAATCCTGGAAAAACCCCACGAAAAACACATGGACACATTCCATCTATTCGTCGACTATAAATCCGCAATCGACAGCTATGTCTGCGTTTGGCATTCCTGCAAAATTTATTCGGCTATGCAGGATAACTTTAACAGGCACAAGATCAGCAGTTAGAGTCGGAAAGGACCTCTCGGAGCCCTTGTGTACCGAACGAGGATTCAGACAAGGTTTGAGAGAAAATTTCTCCGAAAGATTTATGGGCCGATCTGCGTAGACGGTGTATATCGCCGTCGAATGAACCATGAGTTGTACCAGTTATTCTCGGACAACGACATTGTTAGACGTTTTGAGCTGCAGCGACTACGTTGGCTAGGTCATGTTGTGAGAATGGATGAAGATGCCCCAGCCCAGAGGGCATATAAAAGATCAAGTCGAGGACAACATCGCCGAAAATGGTCTTACAAATTGGAAAAACTGCGCAAAAGACCGACGCGCCTGGAAATATTTTCTAAGCTCGGCTTAGGGGACGGAAGTTCTGTCACAAGCCAGCTAAGTAAGTAAGATCCCAATTTCAAAATAAAAAATCCACAATTTGTTTTTCAAATTTTATACGTCAATAAATTTCATTTAATAAATATTTTTTTATAATTTTTGTTCAATTTATACAAATTTATAATCAATTTCTTACTAAATATATACAATTTTTTGTTTGTTGTTATAAACAAATTAAAAAATCTTAAAAATAATAATAATAAATTTTCGAAAATATTCACAATCAAAAAGTAATCACTGGTGGTTAAGCAAAAAATACTTAAAACTAAATTTTGTTTGAAATAAAATACAATTTCAAATTATCACAAGGGGGGTTCACACGTTTAGAGATATTGCAAAAGAAAAAAATTAGGCAAACCTCTTCAGCATTTCACCAATACATAGAGCCTCATGTTGTTTGCGGAACATTAGGGCAAATGTTTCGGCATTGAATTGCAGTGGCTGGAGACCAAACATTGGCGTTAAAGGGGGTAGTAGGGGTAGAGAGGGTTCCAAAGGGGAGGTGGTTGTTAGGGGTAGAAGAGCTGGTGATGTTACTGCAAATCTTTTGCCAGAATGATTTTCTTCAGGTTCTCCATTTTGCTGATCATCATTTGCTGCCTCGACATCTTGATGTTTCCGTTTGCGTGGCGTATTATCACCCAGGGCATAGGGCCGGAAAATATCACCACCCCGTAAGGATTTCTTGCTTTTGTTCACCATCACATTCTCCTGGCTGTTGCTGCTGCAAATTGTGGTTCCATCAAACTGCACTGATTGTGGTAAAGCTTCTCCGTACATGCCGGCGACTGTCGTTGGTGATGGAGTCGTCCTTGTACCAAATTTCTTATGGGCATAACGGACATTGCCACCTTGGAACTTTTTGTGTGAATAACTCATTCCACTTTCAGCTAGATCCATTATTTGTGCGGGAGCCATTTTCTTCTTTGTGTGCTTTGATAATTTATTTTTCGAATATATAATCGCGTTTCTTTCACTATTAACCCGAACTAATATCTCCGCCGTTGATCTTCACTCATTGATGTCTTACGTGAATCTGTTACCTTTTTCCAGATTATCTCAGGTTTTATATGTAAGACAAAAACCATTGTTCGCGGTTCGCGTTTCACAATCAGATTGGATGGATGTGAGTGACCTGTGTTCTAAATTTCCCCTTCATTTCCCATTCAGGTACATGGACACAACACACACATGAACACTCTCTCACACATGTGATGACCGAATGACCGATCGACCATCAATAAATTATCATTAACTATGACATTTATGACACATGGTATGGCTAACTAACTAACATATGACCCGGGTTATCACTGACCAGGTCAATTGATTCGATTCGAGAAGTACCCATCCGAAAAAAATCTAGTCAATTGGTTTTTATTACGCACAAAAACTAAGGAGGTCATAAAAAGGGATTTATTTTCTTCTCTAAAAATGTGTCAAATACAATTGTCAAGTATCTCAACAAATACCTGCGGGACATCGAGAACATTTGTCTTTCTTTTCCAATTTTTTCACAATTATTCCACTTTAAATTACTGTTCATGACTTGTTTCCCCCTCTGGCTGTGTGTGTGCGTGCATGTTTCCCTTTCTTTTTTACCTGGCCCATTAGATTTCAGAAGCACTGCCCGCACTGCATGCACAACACATCACAAAAGGTGTTGTCCACACGAGAAAGACCCTTTTTCGCTGTCTAACAATGAAAACCAATTAATTTTTCATTTATCCGAATGCAGCCAGGTTGGTTGATTTGTTTTTGATGTAATCCCAACCCCCTTCTAGAAAACATTATTATTGTTGTTGTTGCAGTGTATTTCAAATTTGATCTGGAAAATTATTGTGGGGAGTAACCGAAAAAATAAATCTTTTATCTAAATAGAAAAAAATAAATAAAACCGGTTTTATAGAAAATTAATAATTGATTGTTATGTTAGGGTCGGGCAATCGAATGGCTTAATGTGGCACGATAAAAAATCTAATGTGTAACATAATACCCTTCACAACGGGTTGGAAATGTTCTAACGATACTTTAATCTTAATTCAGTTGATTATTCACATCCTCATCTAAGCCGGCCGATTCATTCAGAGTGGATGACTTATAGATCAGCAGAAACAAAATATTCTTTAGAAGTTCTAAATTTGATATGCAAGTAGAGTTTTAGAAAGGGTTGTTCTGGGGGCGTCGATCCCATCAACATCGAAATAATATTTTAATTTAAATCAGATTATTAACAATTCATTTTCTATTTTAATGGGTTCGTAAAACGTATCATTGGTCCGAAAATTTATCATGTATTCACATATGTTCTTTGAATTGCTCATGATCTTTTTCATTGAATTGTTATTATAGAAGTCGGCATATTTGAGTACCATTTAGTATTTTTTCTCTTATACTTCGTATTTCCAAAAAAAAAGTACCTCCATATCTCAACTCTACACACCAATTCTGACCGCAACAGATATCTAACTCCATACCACCTCTATATTAACTTTTGTATAATTTCCAAAACTAATTTCAAATTTCATGATTTGAGCTCTATCGGTTCACCTAAATCCAAATTTAGTATCATTTAGTACACATTAATATAAATTTGCATAAATACCAACCTCAACAATCCAATGAAAATCATATTTCCCACTGAAATCCAAATGGTACACAATTTAGTACATGTCAGCATACATTTTCAAAACTTTCAACATACCCCAATCCTACACTTCTATCGGTTCAACTAAATTGAAAATGTAGCAAATTTAGTACCCATTAGTACAAATTTACATTATTACGTACATTATACAATACAATAGAAATCTTATTTCCCAATTTCAGAATTCCAACCCTACCGATGCAGCTCTATCGGTTCAATCAAATCCAAATTGTATCAATTCTAGTACACATAAGTACGAATTCTAGTACAATTTAGTATACATAAGTACGATTTTTTTAAAACTACAAAAATGCTACACCGCAGTAGTTATCTTAAGCAGACAGATTTCAGGATTCCAGTTGACATTTCCAAAAATTACTACATACCGAAATTCTTCACCTCAACAGTGAACCTAATACCAAATTTTAGTATTCCAGCTCTATTAGATTACCCAAATCCAAATAATAGCAAATTTAGTACAATTTAGTACACGTCAGTAGAAATTTCTAAAGCTTCCTACATACCCCAATCCTAAACTCCCACATTAACACAATTCCAAATTTTAGGATTTCTGTTGTATCGGATCACCTAAAATTTAAATTGTACCAAATTTAGTACCATTTAGTAGTTTTCTTACATATAAGTACAAATTTCCAAAACTATTTACATATCCCAATACTAAACATCGACGTTATGGTTATTTTCAAATTTCAGGATTCCGTTCCTCCAAATTAAAATTGTACCAAATTCGGTATTATTTAGTACTTTTCGTATATACACTTCCAAACAGGACAATCAACCCTATACGCAAATATAGAACACTTAAATCAAATTGCCCTTCTGGGCAATGCAAGGATCAATCCACACTTAGTTTCTGGTTCGGTGTTAACATTCATGCCACTGTAAACATATTCTCAGCTAACCAGTTAGCGGAGCAGTATACTTATAAATTATAATGGACGGGGCCGACCATACGATACCCTACACAACTACCACCGAACTCTAACTTTCTGCGAATGTTTATTTCGAGCCTGTGCAATATTTCTTGATATTTGCACGCTCTTGACCGATTAGAGATCAACAGCACCACTTCCTTACACTGATATATTTTCCGAATATTACCAATATTCAGTACAGCTCTTTTAATTACATGTCCAGATTCCCTTCACCCTGGGTTGTGATGTTCGGCTTATGGCCTAAAGGATCGACTCTAAAAAATAAGTTTTCGGCCCACTTCTTAACTCCAATTTTTTATGTGAATAGCACCGAAAATTATAGGCGTTGTCCTCGACAATAACTGGAACCTCTTGGAAATTTTTAATGCGATCAGCCTAAAGGATCGACTCTAAAAAAAATAAGTTTTCGGCCCACTTCTTCATCCCAATATTTTTATGTGAATAGCACCGAAAATTATAAGCGTTGTCCTCGACCATAACTGGAACCTCTTGGAAATTTTTATGCGATCAGCGCTATATTTCAGCCCTCTAATGTTAATGGGTTACTAAATCATATCTGAATACGTAAGCGCCTGTAAATATTTACGTGTAACTCCCACATCCGAGTCCATACGACAATGTAATTGTTACAGAAGAACCATAACCTTGAGAATAGATACCTAGCATATAGGCATATCAGTAATGATATTGTTGATTGGGAGACAGAGGCCCAGAGGTACAAAAAGCAGTCTCAAGATTAAAAGGTATATCAAGCAGGATCAATTAGGGTCATAGCAAACTCAGACCATCACTTACTTACATCAGACCTATCAGAATGCCGTCCTGACAGCTGTAACAGTGGACCATCTTCAAAGATCATAACCATCCATCAAAATAACCAAGTGTTTTCGATGATAAAACATTGGTAACATCACAAACCGGGCACGTCAGAAGAGAACTCCATACAAAAGTGCAAGCGTGAACCTCTAGGTCTATCAGGCAGGTGTAAATATAATTTATTTTACCATATAAATGATATACTTGGAGTCTCAAATCTGATTGTGCTCGAATTAATCGCTTAGACACATGTCAAGCATATGGATTATGATCATTCAACAACCGAGCCAAGCATTAGAGCATCCTGATCTAAAACCAGACAATACACAATTAATACCCTTCCCCTCGCTACAAAAAAAGCTCGGACCGGTTTTAGCAATACCTAATTGGGCAGGACTTGACGGCTTGGCGTAGAGCGTTGGAACAGATAATGCAATGCAATTTCCTAGCGAAACCTCACACACCAGACGGCTCCTTCATAATAAACTCGGCCAGTTTGAAGAACCTGAAGTTTGAAGCAAATTAGCTTTGCGGCTATGCACTAAAATTTATGATATATTTATTGAGCTCAGGGATTTCCAACGGTTCAAATATCTTCAACATTGCAATAAGATTCAGTGCAAGAAAAGTGTCAGCAAATTTTCTAAGGAGTTTACGCCCCTTCCATATTAAACTTTTCGGGTACTTAGAATGAACACAATGGACCGGAGGTATCTGTGTGAAGGCAATTGGTAAACACTTGATGGCTCTTTCATCAAACCTAACTGCAGAACCCATTTCCATTATAGAGAAGTGTACGCTTCAAACTACCCAACTCAATAGGAATGATACAAGAACAACTAATCCCATCCTAAGCTATCCAAGTTGTTCGATACAGCCAGTAGTTACATGGTAAATTATCTTAACGGCCGACAATGTTTTATCTAATACAAAGGATCAATACAGGATTATCGCAACATTCCATACTTCCCGAAATGTAGGACTTTAACTTTAATGACAATAGCAGAAAGTCATATGATATCCCAGTAGTGTTTAATTGATTTAATTTCAGTCGGATTTCTCTATAGAAGCGAAATAATAAAATTATCCCAGGATAAAAATGGCCAAAATAAAAATAAGATTACCCCAGAATAGGCATGACCAATTCTAAGTGTATTTTATGATCTTAATGTGGGCGCTATACAGAAATATTGAACTTGCAAATAATCCTTACGATCAATGCAATAATACAACATTAAAACATTGGAAGTCAACATTGATATTGGATGATGCATAACTTACCTTTAAGAAAACACCTTACAAATGCGCACTTGCGATTCTTCTCCTTATTTTATTCCATTTATTTCTTTTATTTCACTTATTTTCACTGTATTAATTTGTTTTAAAATCCATTTATTTCACAAATTTTGCAGACAATCAATTTATTGTTTTATTTTGTCGCGATTTCTTTGGCACACACTTGACGTTAATACTCAAAGAACTGATGCAATGGTTCTCAACACTCACTCTCTGTTTCTCCCTCTCTCTCCGTCATTTTTCCATTGTGTCACTTGATCGGCCACCCAATTTATCAAATATCAATTAAATGTCAACTGTCAACGGAGTTGGGGAAACTGTTTATCAAGGAGAGGAGTAATGATTAAAGGAGAGTTGTCAAAACGGGTATTAGTGAGGAAGAGAGAGAGATAGAGAGTGTGTGTGTAATGGGGAGAAATAATCAAACGAAGGAGAATACATAGAACAAAATAAGAAAAACAATAAAAGAAGCCACTTTTAAACAATAAAATTAAAAAGAATTGTAATTTTTACAACAAATTATTAAGAATTATTAAAAAATAATAAGAAAATACAAAGTGGAGAGAATTCTAAAGGATTTAATACAAACAGTAGTGAGTATCAGACAGAAAAACAAATTAACTGTCAAAATGGATCTTGTGATGACCTAGGGGAGTATGATGATATCCCATGTGAATATTTCACAATATATTTAAACAAAATTAATAAAAATATGTATAAAATGTTAGATGTAAACAATTTTTTAAATAATTTTTAGAAATTCCTACAATTTTTGTTCGGTGGAATGTCAAAAGTCAATGTTATGGATTGTGGTAGTGTATGCCTACTCTACAGAAGCCATTGCTGATCATCGGATATGTATTAAAATATAAGAAGTTGGATAAATTGTATTATAAAAATATATTAAAAATAATAACTCCAAGAAATAGTAACCACCTTTCTTTGGAAATAAATAAGCAAAATGGCTCCAGCTTTAAGCATAGAATTAACACAGCAACAGGATGGCAATGGTAAACATACAAGGATTCCCCGAAATCGTTATGCCCACAAAAAATATGGAGCACGTTGTCCGGAAATATATCGAGCTCAGCAGGATGAAATGGCCATTGATTTAAAGAAACCTACCATTACAACTACAACAATCAGCAATGGCAATACAAATCCAATTAAAACAGCCTTAAATGGTAAACGTACCGGTACGATCTTTAGGCCATATGCCCTTGATGAAAAATCCACAACATCAACAACACCACGCAAACGTAAACACCAAGAATTAAATGATGATGGTGATAATGAAGAAAATTTGAATAAAAATCTAGAATATAAAAGATTTGCAGCAAATGAATTAATGGATATTGCATATTTTACACCATATTATATAACCTCACCACCACCACCATTAGTAGCTCCACCAACAACAACTCTTTTGTGGTCTCATCTAGAAATGAATCCGGAGATATTCACTGAAATCCTACAAAAACAACATGCTGCCATGTATATGGGGGAAATTTTGAAAAGAATGACACTGGGTTAAATTATTGGAGAGATTTAGAAAATTCTAAGAATACAAAAAGGAAATTTAAATACAAATTGTGATAAATTGAAAATTGTTAGGGGGTTGGTTTTTTATGCCATGGTAAAAATTAAAACAAAAAAAGTGCTACTAACTCTTTAAGAGTTTAGTGGTATTTATTTGGTGCTGATTTTTGCCCACGGCATCTATTAACCACTCCCTTAAAAATTGTGTATTGTAATATTATTTTTTATTTCATTTTTTTAAATTACTTTTAAGTGCTTTTAATCTTTATTTTAAGTTTTAAATTAAATAGTTTATGCCCCTTTTTAAACTTAAATTGTAAATTTTTGTTAAAATGGATTAATTTGTGTATTTTGTAATTTGAATATTTATTATTATTACTACTGGAAAAATTGGCATTATTTTTATTGACGAAATATATAGAAATAAAATAAAGAATGGGGGCTATTATTTGATTAAATGAAATGGAAAGAGATAGATATAAGACAATATAATTGAAAATTGCTAAATCGGAAGGGTTCCAATAACTGAAACATCAGTTCGATTTTCCCGAAAAGTTATTAGCGTTATTTCAAAAATGTTTTTATCGTCATAAAAATTTTAAGATATGCAATGAAGACAAGTATTTCTTTAACTGAAGAATAATGGAGGGCATCGATATATGTGGCCAATCTGAAATATCTACCAATGTTGATAATTATTGGTAGGAAGATTTGCCATCCAATGAGAGCTCAAAATACTAAATTTTGGCTTATCTAGTTGCATAACATGCCCAAACTCACCAAAATACAGAATATTTATGGATAACTTATATGGGGGCAATACCAAAACGTGGACCGATATATCCCATTTTCAAAAGCCAACCTCATAGGAGTAATAATTCCAAAGCTCTATCTTTATTATTGTGAGCTATGGGGTGATTTCAACTCCCCTAACCATAATGTTGTTGTTACAGCTAAAACTCCAGCTTCAAAAAGTTTTCGACCTGTGCAGGTTGTGTCCAAAGTGAAGATGAGGTTAAGATTATGGCGGACAGATATTGTCCACCGTGCCATCAATTCGTGCCCATTACAAATTCTAGGCGGCTACACCATTCAGATATTAGTTGTGCTAAGATCTATCTGGTTTGTTGTGGTAGCTGCAGCTCTTCTGTTGTTGTCATAGACGGGTTTTCTTCGAGGATTGTATACTTGAATTGCATCTCCATCAGTGTGAATACGGTTCAATCCTGCTTGATAGTCCTGTTGATATAGAGGCTCCCTTTGCACCTTTGAACTTCTGTCTCTCTACTCAGATCATGAAGATCCTTCCTGACATGCCTAGACGGTGGATGCCTATCCATATGGTGGTGGTTCGGATGGAAACTTGAGAACCTTGTTTCTGCTCCTAAAGTTATCGCAAATAGTTATGACATGCGCGAACGACATATAAAGGCTATCGAAAGTGACCCCTAGAACCTTGGGGTAATTAGTGGTCGAAATTATAAACATTAGAACCTTATTCCTGCTTCTGTCCTTATCTCAAATAGCTGGGACATGCGCAACCGACTTATATGGGCTATCGAATGTGCACCCCAAAACGTTGGGGTAGTAAGTGGTCGAAATTATGGGCCTGAGAACATTGATTCTGCTCCTGTGCTTATGGCAAATAGTTGTGGCATACGCGAACGTCTTATATAAACTATCGAATGTGATCTGTAGAACCTTGAGGTAATTAGAGGTCGGAATTATGGACATGATGACCTTGTATCTTCTCCTAACCTTATCAAAATTAGTTGTGTCATTCGCAAATAATTTATATAGACTATCGTATGTGACGACCAGATCCTTAGGGTAATTAGTCGTCGGAATCATGGACTTGAGAACCTTGATCCTGCTCCTGACCTAATCGCATACAGCTGTGGCCTGAACATTCAAAGGTAGCGGCATACATTACTCATTCCACGTGGTAAAGAGTGAGAACGTTGACTTCGTGCCGGATATTTTCATATTTCTCAATGGAAAAATCTCCGCTAGGTTCTGTAAGATAGTTATCCGACATATTGCAATGATCTTAATGCCATCCGATGGGAGTGGAATTCCAAAAATAATTTCTTCAATGGCCTTAACGCCGTCCGATGACTGTGGAATTCCAAAAAGAAATACGTTCAGCAGCTCCGGTGATATCACCTTCATAGAACTTCCTGCTGCAAATGATACGCAATACAAGAACATTCCGATCTGTCAGAATAAGGTCATTCAGACCAACCTATGTATCCTTGTGGAGGGTAGTTCGTATGTTTCAGAATAAAATGGAGCGGATCAGTTGTTTTTGATGTAGTAACAGTCTACATTTTTGTTGTATTTCAATTATTCTGGTTCTGATTCCTCTGTTTCCAGGTTCAGGAAGGATGCGTAACGGTTCTGTAACGGATGCGTCCAAAGAGATTCCGGAGACAGATGAGTGGGTTTAGCAGGGCAGTTAAAGAGATGCAGCGTATCGTGAGGTCCAAGTCCACATGCAGGGCATGTGTTTGGTACTGGGCTGCACCACCCTGATCTTAATTGGGTTATACCACTCTCGTTTGTGTAGGCAGCTGTCGCTCTTCTGCTGCTATATGTGGTGGCTGGACTCTAAGTACTGCATTCACATGGTATTGGTTCATTGCCTGGGTCACTGCTTTCGTGTGAATACTGGTAATTCCTGCTCGATAAGCCTGTTGATCTCTAGGGGTTCTCTTTTGTACCGTTGGACCTCTCGATCTAAATCATGTAGGTCTCTCCTTATGTGTCTGGGTGGGGGAATTCTATGCATAAGATAATGGCATGGATGATTCCTGTGATAACACCCAGGAAGGTACTGCATCGACAACACCATGTTGTGACGATGTACGGATAAGACCATTGCCTTCTCATTTAAATGGTCCACTGGCGTCGTAAGGAGGCAGGACGGCATTGTAACAGGTTTGAATGTTCTTCCACTGCGTATTGCCTACATTCGCGAACCACACTGGCGCCGCATAGCTTACTACATGTTTGTGGGCGGATCAGTGTGTTTATATTCTGTTTGGTTTTTCAAAATTTATTTCAAATTTTCAATAAAAAATACAGTATACATTGGCAAACCCGAACTCTCATCAGAGGGATCTACAATAAAATAAAATACACAATTAGAATACGATTTTATAATTAGACAAACATTTTTATTATGTTATATCTTGTTCTTTATTAAAATATGTTTTTATAAACTCAGAGAGAAAGAGAAACTATAAAGAAAACAAAATACTAATGTATTGAAACTGGAATATTGATAATACTTTTGAAAATTATTAAACAATTGTGTGCGAAAGGACTTATCCATCCATTACACGGACTTGAGTCACACATACAACATTGGAATCCCTCTATAAGTATGTATGTACGTATGGAGGACATCTTCACAACGAACAAAGATGTCTTTAAAAAGAAAACAAAAACTACTTTTTGAGTATTATTAATACAAAAATATAAAACAAAAAACGATTTTAATTGAGAGAAAACAAAAAAATCAATACTGCCAAAAATTTGATAAAAAAAGTAAAGACGACAAGTTAATATACGACATAACTTTGCTTACGAACTACCACTGTCTTTTTGTTTATATTTTTTGGGGTTTTTTCTTGAGTGCTTAAAACATCGTTACACTTCTTCTATTCGAGAGAAATAGAGAGCGAGAGAGATAATTAAAATGACTCTATGCGATTTCATTACGTGAGGTAATCAAAAAACAAATCGACATTATTTATAAAATAGACAATCAAATTCCGATTCGCTTTCACTTTCTTTAAATTACAATTTCAAGAATAGCGTTATGGGACAATGATCACTACCCATACACTGGCTGCGTATACAATTGTCAACGACACGTTTAATAAAACGTTCCGACACCAGGAAATAATCCAAACGCCAGCCAACATTTCGCGACCGGGCATTACCCATATATGTCCAAAATGTATAGGCTCCCTTGCGATCCGGATACAAATGCCGAAAAGTGTCTATATAACCTAATGCCAGCAACTCAGACATTTTATCCCTTTCCTCTTTGGTGAAGCCAGCATTGCGGGTATTTGTTTTCGGGTTGGCCAAATCAATTTCCTGATGCGATACATTCATATCACCGCATATGACCAGGGGTTTGCGGGCATTCAATTTTTCCACAAACTCTTGGAAAAGTTTCTCCCATTTCATTCGGGCCTCTAAATTCACCAGTTTTCTACCCGAATTGGGTACATAGACATTGACCAAAAAGAATTTTTCATATTCTGCGGTTATGATCCGACCAACATCATCAAATTCCTTATTGCCAATGCCATATTCAACATTGATAGGCATAATTTTGGAATATATGGCCACACCGGCATAACCTCCGGGCATACACAACCAATACGGATGATAGCCGGGTATACGCTGTACCTCTTCGGGTAATTGATCTGTGGTACATTTTGTCTCCTGCAAACAGAAAATATCGGGTTCTTCGTATTCCAAAAATTTCAGGCCCTCTTTCTTAAGCCATGACCGGAGGCCGGCAACATTCCAGCTGGAAATTTTCAAGTTGAAACGAGGCTCATCAGCCGTTTGGCCATCGGGCAAGGGTGGCAAATCAAAATCAGCTTTATTGTAATGCGTAGTGGTCGAATTGAGGGGCGGTGAATCCTTTTTCTTTTTTGCCTTTGTAGCTGTAAAACAGGAAAATAAGAGCTTTTTCAGTTGCGTGCCGCACGTCTTACCTAACTTACGTTTCGAACCATCTGCTTCGTCTTCATCTAAAACCTCATTATCATCATCATCGTTGTTGTTGTCGTCGTCAGCATTTTTGTTGTCTTCATCAACTTTTTTGTCAGCTTTTTTAGCATCGGCAGCTGTCTTTTTTGTTTTGTTAGTAGACGGTGCGGCACGTTTACGACTCCCAGCTCCGCCACGGCTAGTTGTGGGTTTTTCTGTGGTTTTTGTTTCTGGAAATTGGGAAATATTTTTAAAAACATGTTAGAAAAATATTCAAAAATATAATTTATTGTAGGGTCCTACTCATATCAAAAATATATTGAAATAATTAAAATAAAAATTTGGGGAAAATATAAAAAATAGACTGCTTGGGAAAGGCATTCCACACCGCCTACTCACTCAGAACTCCAAGAATTTATTTAAGAATTTTTTTCAAACGTCTTCAAGAAAAGCGTGGATTAATTAAAGATTTTTTTCAAGCTCCATATGAGGATTGGATTTATTAAATTTTTTTTGAAACCCAAAATGAGGCGTAGATTTATAAAAGAATTTTTTGAACCCCAAAATAAGGCGGGGATTTATTAAAGGATTTTTTTTAACCCCAAAATGAGGCGTGGATTTGAAAATAATTTTTTTTGAACCCCTAAATAAGGCGTGGATTTAAAATTTTGTTTAATCCCGAAAATGAGGCGTGGATTTGAAAAGAATTTTTTGAACCCCAAAACGAAACGTGGATTTAAAATGATTTTTTTTTACCCCAAAATGAAGCGTGGATTTAAAAAGAATTTTTTTGAACCCCAAAATGAGGCGTGGATTTAGAAAGAATTTTTTTGAACCCCAAAATGAGGCGTGGATTTAAAAATAATTATTTCCAAGAATTTTTTTGAACCCCAAAATGAGGCATAGATTTAAAAAGATTTTTTTTAACCCCAAAATGAGGCGTGGATTTAAAAATAATTATTTCCAAGAATTTTTTTGAACCCCAAAATGAGGCATAGATTTAAAAAGAATTTTTTTGAACCCCAAAATGAGGCGTGGATTTAAAAATAATTTTTTCTGAAACCCAAAATGAGGCATGGAATTAAAAAATATATTTTTTGAACTCCAAAATGAGGCGTGGATTTAAAAAGAATTTTTTTGAACCCCAAAATGAAGCGCGGATTTAAAAAGAGTTTTTTTACCCCAAAATGAGGCGTGGATTTAAAAAGAATTTTTTCCCAAGAATTATTTTCAAGCCCCAAATGAGTGGTGGATTTATAAATGAAAAATTTTCGGCATCAAACCTTCGTGTTGATTATTTTGTTATCAAATAATAAAACCAAACACACAGTCACACACACATAATTGACTTTGAATCTGCAGCTATAGTATACACAATAAATCAAATGATAAAAAAGCTGAATGTTTGTAGGTGTGTATGCGAATTGAATTTCCCCCCGTATTGAAACATAATTATGCACACCAAAATATTAATGACTATAGCTTACCTTCTTTAACAACTTCCGAAGCCACTGGCTCCTCTTCCTGTTTCACTTGTTTTGCCTCAACGACCGGCTCCGACTCATCCTCCTTCACGACCTTTTCGGCCGCCTTTCGTTTACCACCTCTACCGCCCTTTTTAGGTTTTTCTTCTTCAGTCTTTAGTTCTTTTTCAGCGGTGGCATCTTTACGGCCACGTTCTGTAAATATTGGAAATTTAATATTACATACATCTTTTCAGCAATGATTTGTATGATGTGGACTTACTTTTAGGAACTGCAGCTTCCACCACAATAGCTTCACCGCCATTTTCTTGTGGTGGCACATCATGATCATTTGAAATTTCTTCAGTCTTTATATTTGCTGCTTTGGCTGCAGCTCCTGCTCCTCCTCTTGCCTTCTTCGGGGGCACCTTTTCGACTTCTTCTTTTTCCTTGGTGTCTTTGGCGGCACCTCTCTTGGTGGCTTTTTTGGCGGAAGGCTTTGCCGTTTCGGTTTTATCCTCCTCCACAACTGGCTCTTTTGCAGCTGATTTTTTTGCTGAGGCTCTTCCTTTCTTTTTGGGTGGTTCAGGCACCTCCTCTGCAATTTCTTCAGTTTTTTCTTCTAAAGAGAGAAATCGATTGGTAAAAGATTTCTGATATTAGATTAAATATTACCCACCTTTAATTTCTACTGATTCCGTTTCTTCCTTTTCCTCTGATTTCTTTTTACGACCACCCGCTCTGCCTTTGGCTACTTTGGGAGTAGGTTCTTCTGTGGCCGCAATAGCTGCAACATCCTCATTTACAGCCTCCTCCTCCGCCTTTTTGGCAGCCGGTTTGGTGGTTCTCTTACCACCACGACCCTTGGATTTGGGTGCTGCAACAACTTCTTCTTCCTTTTCCATATCCTTGGTATCCCCATTTACGGCTTGATCGCCATTTTCAACCTTAACTGGTGCTGCTGCTGCCGCTGCTTTGGCACCACGCTTACCTCCCCTACCACCTTTAGCTTTGCTAGTCACCACAACAGCTTCTTCCTCCGCCTCCTCCTCCTTTGGCAGTGATTCTGTGTCCCCCATTTCTGCATCACCATTGCTGATGACAACGTTCTCGGTCTCTTTGGCTGTAACCTCAACACTGTCTTCAACAACGGCGGCAGCGGCGGCTTTTTTACCTCCCCTAGCTCTGCTGGCGGGGGCTTTTTTAGCCGGCTTTTCTTCTTTTTCAACTTTGGCTTTCTTGCCACGGCCTGCTGCTGCTTTGCCATTTGTGGCTTTTGCTGGAACTTCTACGGCGGGTGCTGCTTCTTCATCTTCATCATCGTTGTTGTTGGCAATGTCATTAATATTGTCATCATCTTTTTTATTTTCTTTTGTCAAGGCATCAAACAATTCTTCAGCACTACTTGGCGTCTTCGTTGCTGCAGCTGCTGCTTCAGATGTTGTGTCCTTTTTGGCTTTTCCCTTGGCTACCCGTGGCATTTTGTTTTATTTGTTGTAAATTAAAAAACTGATTTCCAAATTGTGTACAAAATCTTTCTGTTTTTCCGTTTTTTTTTTCAATTGTGTAGGCCGCAGACCGCAGTTTTTTGCAAGACGCTGCTGAAAATGAAGCCAAAGCGAGTAGAGGATGTATGGATGGATGTGCTTGTTCGTCGGTTAGATGTATACAAAAAAATATTTTTGCAGTTCTTTTTTGGCGCCCATTCACGTAAAATTCAATCAACCCTATATTGCAGTCTGAAGTCGTTCGTACACTTTTGACGGCGTCGTTGAAACTCCTTTAACGGCTTTTGGATAATAGGGTTTATGTGTGTTATCAGTTCATAGTGAGTGCCAATGAGAAGAAAGAAGAAAAAGCGCAATGGAATACAATTATATAATGAATTTAAATGGAGAATTGAATAAATTGTGTATAATTAAACAAGTATATCAACAAATTATTATAAAATTTGTTAAAAAAATGAACATATATTGAAATAATGTAAATTTTACAATCTTCTATTTATTACATTGACATCTTGATTGACATAACCTAGTAATTGACGTTGGCAGCAGAAGCTTTTGCTTGGCTTTGAGGAAAATCCTGCCATAAATCAGGTGGAATGATCTTTAACGGGCTAGAAAGTATCTACAAATGTTTACCACAAAGTGTTCTCCAATTAAATGGATCAATATTGGGCCTACAAGCTCCAAAAATATAATCTTTATATGGTTGTGAAGTGTGTGTGTAAAAAAGGCGGGAAAGGCGCCAAGACGCCCCAATTCTTTGGGGGAAATTCTGGAGTTCTTTGCATAAAAACATGGAGCTCGATTTGGAAGCCCTTATTTGTTATTTAAAAACGTTATGTAATGTGTGTCGAAGTGCCAAAGCTGGAAAATATCGGAAGAGTGGCATTAATAAAATTAAATTGCTCCTAGTGAGATCCATAGAGGTCTTCGTCTAGAAAAAACTTGTGCGAAATGGAGCCTTCAAAGACCTATTAGAAGCGTACAAAAATATTATTTTATAAATCTATATAAAAGTTCGAAAAAATTACGGAAAATTCTCAAAAAGTTATCTCGGAAAAAGTGATAATTTTAGTGTTTATAGTTCGGGCTGTAGATCCATGGGGTCCACGAAGGCCACCAATGAAACGGAAAAAATTAATTTAAAATCGATCTTTATAGTGTTCGAAAAATTTCGGGGAATTGTCAAAAAGCCCTTATGTCGGAAAAAGTGATTATAACAAAAGTGGTTACTTTATTCGGGCTTTAGGTCCACTGGGCCCATTAAGTGTGCCGAAGAAGCTCAAAAGTTGTTATATAAAACAGCTATAAATAATGTATGCGTGTTCGTTAAATAATTAGAAGAAAATCTAGAAAATGTCCTGAAATCCAAATTCAACAAATGTCGTGCATATAACACAACACTTTTAATTGCCCCCCACAACTACATCGATCTGAAACGAGTTCCACGAATGGGTAAGTCGATTATTTTTATTAACTATTTTTTAACCTCCCTCATTTTTATACCCGTTTGCATCACCTTCGTCGGAGCCCCGAAACAAAATTTTGCCGCAGTTTAGACCCCATACTAAGGTTCCGCCGCCTAGTTGTAGGCATTTTGTGCGGCCTAGCTGTTTCCCAGGGGTCTTAAAGTACAAAACACCTATTTTACATAGCATCCATGTAATGGTTAGGCATTTAAAGACACAGCATACCGTTGGCCCGGTTGCACTTCTAAATATTTTATTCTGCAAATTGGTCTTCTTATAGACTTCCAAGGAAATATCATATAGAATACCAATCTTTCATCTTATGGAAGACCAGTAGACCATCTTTTAGAGAATTTAAAGACACAGCAGTCATATTTTAGAATACAAATCTGAAATCCTATTAAATGACCAGTAGGCCATTTTGTAGAAGACCAATAGAACATCTTATAGAAGACAAATAGGTCGTGTTATAGAAGTCCAATGGGGCATCTTTTAGAATACCAATCTGAAATCCTATAGAAGGCCCAGTAGATCATCTTATAAAATACCTTCTTATAAAAGACATCTAATAGATCTTCTCATTGAATCCCAATAGATTTTCTCTTAGAGGATAAAAAAGACTAATATGTTCATAATATATTATATTCAAAAATTAATTATTTTATTAATTTATTCCATAAAAAAATCTTAAATACACTTTATATACATTTATATTAAATGAAATATTAATAAAAATTTTTTAACGATAATCCATAAAAATTCTATTATTTAATTTTTTCTATTAGAATTGTTTAATTTGTAAAAGAGTTATTTTTAAAGAAAATCAATAACACTTCCCATACCACCACCACTACCATCGTCCAACAAATCGTTATTTGAATCCATCAAGAAAGTATCATCACCGAAACCAACAATATCAAAATCTTGTACCATAGAATCCTCTTCAACTGCCACCTTAGAGGATTTTTCATCCACAGCTTCTATTTTTTGTGGTTTATTTTTTGTTGGCTTCTTAGTTTTGTTCGTCGATGTTTCTGGTTTATATTCATCACTACTAAACATGTTTAGATAATAATCGAAATCTTTAAATATTTTTCTACTCGTATTGGGTGGATCATTCAATTCCGAATCTGAGGTATTGGGTGGCGAAGATAAGTTTTCAATTTCTTCGTCCTCTGCCTCCTCTTCTTCGTCTGCAGCAGGTGGCATTTCTTCATCATTAAATTTTCTGGCATCAGGGGTTTTATCTTTGCATGATGACGATGATGATGATGATGATGAAGACGATGATGTTGATGGGGGAATATTTTCTTTATTATTAGCTTTGGCCCCTTGACCAGGTTTTATTACAATACACTCCAGAATATCAATGTTTTGCTTTGGACTGCTTTTTGTGGCTTCAGTTTTAGTTGGGGTTTCTTTTTTGTTGTTTTTACCATCCTCTATGGGAGTTAACAAATCAATTATTGGTATATTCTTGGAACGTTCTTCTTCTCCTTCAAGTGTTTCCATATTTGTTGTCTGTGGCTTTTCAATTGTGGTATCCTGAGAATCTTCCGAACTAGTCTCAGATATTGCCGCCGAATCACCGTATTTATTAAATTCAAATTGTTCTTCCAATTGCACTTTAAAGCGCACATGTTTGGTATGATTGGTGGTAATTGATTGATTAAATTCCATTGAATTATCTTGGCTATTGCGTAAAATCGATTTCACTGTAATATTGGTGGTATTTTCAATGACAGTTATTTCGGGTTTTACATCGGTGGGCTTTGTCATGTCTTTATTGAAATTATTTAGAATTTCGTTGAATGTTGGGAATTTGGGCATGCCGCTGTTAAAGGCTTTCAGGACATCGGGAGTTACAAAGTCAACAGAGCTTTGATATGGCATTAATAATTTGAAATGCTGGAATAATTAAAAAAAATAAAATACAATAAAAAACTATATCAGACATCATATTTAAAATAACATACCTTGCTTTCAATTTCCTCTATTTGTTGAATCAAGTCCGCCTTCTTGTTTCTTAGAGCCTCCAATTGTTTACAGTATTCTTGTAAAGTTTGAAGCTACAAACAAAAATAGGTATAAAAATAAAATCCATTATTAATAATAAAACCTATCTTACCTCTTTCCTAGCCTTATCTCCATCTCGACAAGCCTCCACCATGGCAATAATTAATTGCTGATATTTTTCCTTGGCTTCATTCAATTTTTGGCGATTTTCATTTAAAATTTTTTCATAGCTCCGTTGACTGGTCTCGAAATTATTTTTCACTCCCTTCCAAATCACTTCAACTTTACGATATTTCTGCACCACATCGCGAGCCTCCATTCTCTTATGCCACTTCAACATGGACGCGGTATAATCTTGTATCTTTTGCCATTCCTTACGCCAGGTTTGTTCCATTTCCATATGTTTGCATTGTAAGATTTTAATATAATCTATCTGCGACAAGGCATAGCGAATGTTAACACAACTCTCCATCAGTTGTTGATTGGTTTTGACAATTACATTTTCATCGGGTAAATTGTTAAGGGGCAACAAAATTAGTTTAACGTTAAAGAGTTCCATTTGGAGGCGTGTATGTTCACTTTCATTTTCTAAAGTAATTTAAATATTCATTTTAAAATAACGTTAGCTTTAAACATAACCTCAAAGTGATCATACCTTCCTCATCCTGTTCCAAATTCTTTTGTATATTTAACAATTCTTCGGTTTCCTTAAGAAGTTCTTCAATTTCGGAATCCTCTTCACAAAATTGCTGCACAATTCCAAGAAAATTACTTAAGTAACTCATTTTTTATTTTTATCTTCAAATTAAATTCACTTTTTTGGCTAAAGTGGCGTCAGAAAATAACGGCAAAAAGGAAATGAATAAATTTAGTGTTTCTTCTTCTTGAAATTTGTGTTCTCAGGCATTCACTGTTATTTGATAACACGCCGTGGTGAGTTTTTGTTTACAATTTCAGTTGATTAGATCATGTTCACAGATGACAATTTGGTTGCTGCCTCTTTTGTTAACAGGGGAAGAGAGAGAGTGTGTGAGGCAATGTTTTCGATAATGTTCATTTGTGATAATTTGGTTGCTCCATTTATTAATTAATAGATTGTAACTCTAAAAGTAATAACCAAAAAGTAAACCAATAAAAGTAACTTCTCTTATATTTGTTATGCTCTCTCTCTCCAGCACTCTTCAGAAAATAACGGACAAAAGGAAATGGGAAAAGGTATTACTCTTGTTCTTTGAAATGTGTGTCTGAGGCATTCACTGTGGTTTAATACCACTCTGTGGTTACAAATGACATGTTCGTTCACATATGACAATTTTGTTGCGTCCACCTTGTGATTACAGAGAAATAGAGAGTGTGGTGTGTTATGATATTTTCGAGAGAGTGAGAATATATAACTGTAGCATCAATAAATAGATTGCAAGTCTAAAAATAACGACCACAAAGGAAACTAGTGAAAGTAACTTCTGTTATATTTTTTGTTGTTTTTGTTTTGTTATGCTTCCCAGCACTCACTGTAGATTGATTACACATGAGATGAGTGTTTGTTTTCAATGTACTATTGTGATAAGCTTACCAATGATGTTTTGTTGCACCACCTGATGTTGTTGAGTGAAGTTGAGAGAGAGAGAAAGAAAGAAAGAGAGGGGGATCCATGGTGATGCAAATTAAATTATTGCACGTCTAAAAATAACTACAAAAGTCTGACCAATAAATTAAGTTTCTTCGTCGTAGACATTCACTGTTGTTTGATAACACCTAATTTTGTTTACTTGCGCGATAAGAACTGTTTGATCTGCTGATATTTACTTTAGAAAAACTCGATTCTTTCAAGAAACTCTTTGCTGAATTAATATTTCCTAAAGACAAATTGCTAAATTAATATTATATTTAGCTGATTTGTTATATAATGTACACACAAATAAACTGAATGCTAAAAAAATAGACAAGGTTCGATTGAAAACGTTTTTTTTTTCTCCAGCTTAATTGAAATTTTTCCAAGGGACTCTTTGCTAAATTTTAATTTTTTTATGAAAATCTTAGCTGAATTTAATATTTTCTACATTTAAGTCTATTTTTTCAATTATCTATACTTACCCTTATCGCATAACTGTTAATTAACAACAAAAATTAAAAATTTTAATTTATGAATTTTTCAATACTTTATTTATTTTGTATTATTATAAAAAATTTATTATTACTAATTATTATAATTGATATGAAATATAGTGTGTGTATATGTATTATATTATATTAATAGTCTAAATTTTTGTCATAGCTCAATACTATCACTTATATAATTATAATTATTATTATCAGGTAAATGATTTACTTTCGAACTTGAGATATGTAATTAAATAATTAACATTAATTATGAGATGATAACAACAAAGTGGGAATTTGATGGATGGATGGATAGGTTTGGACGAGGGCGATAAAGCAATGTGATGATTAAATGCCATCTGTGTTTTGATATATGGTGGAACAAAATAAAAATAGAAATATTTAAAATATTGATAAAGAGGAGGGATATAAAAAAATTTATAGCGTGATGAACTCCAACATTCGTTATTTATTATTATTGTTTCACAAATGTTTTGATATGCTTTTTACATTTCAAGTAGTTCTAAGGGGGGAGTTTGCCATAATATTTTATTTTTTCAAATTTAATATTTTTTTTTTAATTTATATGTTTTCGTTTTAGCATTTTATGGGAGTAATTTCAGTAATAGTCCCAAGGCACTATTTTTATTGTTTTCGTTTTTCTTTTTTTCAGTTTGTAAATCATCTTACACTTAGCAGCAGACCCTTATTTCCGAACACATGCCACTTGATGATATGTAAATTGTTGTTCTATATTTGTTGGGAGTGCCCTTTTATGGATATCTCTTATCACAGTGGGTTCCTCATAGTATAAGCACCTCAAAAATAGAACGAATGGATTTTTTTTTTATGAAGAGAGAGACATTTTTCCAAAAATCTAGCAAATTTTCGATGGAAAAAATATTTTTCCCAGCAATTTGTAATTTAAAAAAAATCTTTTCCACTTCCAGCAAGGCGTGGGTTTAAAAAAAATATTTTTTCGAATTTCCACAAGGCGTGTATTTAAAGAAATATGTTTTTCAAATTTCCACAAGGCGTGTATTTAAAAATTATTTTTTCGAATTTCCACAAGGCGTGTATTTAAAAAAATATTTTTTCGAATTTTCACAAGGCGTGTATTACCGGTTTTTATAAAAAATATTTTTTCAAATACCGATATTCTATAAAATATTATTTAAAGGATCGACTTAAAAAAAATTAATTACTGTTTTCTTAAAACTATATTTTTTAATAACTGATTTTTAAAAAAAAATATTTTTTCAAGGACCGATTTTTTAAAAAATATTTTTTTGCATAGACCGATTTAAAAAAAATATATATTTTTTCAAGGACCGATTTTAAAAAAAAATATTTTTTTAAGGAACGATTTTTTTTAATTCTCTTCTATCGCTTTAGAAACCTAATCTGACCCTCTTTTTGCGATCATCGCGTTGGGGTTAGTTTTAAAGCGCTTTCCGAATCCTTTAGGAATTTCATCGCGCGCTCTCTTTAGCAGCCCACTTTATATATTTATCTCACCGTTCTTTTACTCTCACTATCACTTTCTCTCTCTCTCTCGTATACTTCTCAATTATTTCTTTCTCAGTTCTTCTCAACGGAATATTCTCTATAAAAACGAACAACTCAATATCAAAATTAAAACTAATATCGGAAATATGGCATAAATTTCGGTACGTGGATGACATGTTGAGATCAAATAGGTGATATCATCCTCCTCATGTTCAATACCATCCCGAGTGGGCACCTCAACAATGACAATTTCATCCGATAGAAATCCAATTGGAAAGGTGCAATTGGTGGCATTGACACAACCCTGAGAGTTGCTGATATTGGAATATTGAAATGTCGGTTTGTAAATATCGAAGATCGCATGAATATCGTTACGAACTAAATCGTTATCACTGTAGAAAATGTAATAGTAATAACCGTCGGCATCGATTTCATGTATCGACAGCATACGATGTGACCCGTTCTCCAAAAAGTGGGGATTTGTGCACTCGGCAATGGGTGGGAAATTGCCAAAGGAAAGTTTATTGGTTTTGAAGCACTCGAGGAGACCGGTTTCAAAACTTGATATCGAATTGGATTCATCGGTTTCGGTGAAATTCATGGCATTGCCACCATGGGTGTATTTACGATCGTAGATGTGATCACGTTTCCGTCGCGATTTGTAGAGTTGATCGTAGAGGCGTTGTTTGCGTTTTTCGTGGAGGTCGTGATTTTGTTCATCGTCTTGGAAAGGGTTCTGTTTGTGTGATCTCCTCGATCTGCTGTGGGGTTCTTCGTGGTGTGTCGCTGCCCGATGATGTGATCTCCTTGCCCTGGTATTGCTTTCCTCATGGGCCACGGTTTTCAATTCCTCCTCCTTGGACATAAGACTGTTACCATTGTGATCATGATGATTTTTCAAAGAGTTGGGAGATCCCTTTTTCAATTTTTTACCTCTCACCTTGGTGGTCTTCGGAGGAGGTTCTGTGGTGGTTGTTGTCGTGGTGGTCGTTGTACTGCTACTTGCTGCCTCCTCATCATCATCCATATCATATTCATAATCCTCGGATAAATCTTCACCACCACTATTTTCCAATTCCATGAGACTTTCGGGAACCGGTCCCATAGGCTGTGCGGTGGTACTCGTCTGCGCCTCACTATCATTATTCACGGGTATCTCTTTAATATCCTCAAAGAAAACCTTGACCTGTTCATGATTCTGGGGATAATTTGGACCCATTTTCTTTTTGTTATGATCGAGCAGACCACAGGTGTCCAATTCCCGGGCACCCTTGACAACCAACATGCGGGCCCCCTCGTAACGGGAACAAAATTTCAGCAACACCCTTGCCCCCTTCAGTAAATAAAATCCCCAATATTCAAAGGTATCATCCGGCAGGGTCATGGATTTCTTGAGACGGATATGTTTGTGATTCGAAGATATTTCCGGTTTGCTGCTCAGCTGGAAGGCATTGAAGTTGCTGTTCATTCTCAGGGAATGTTGTTGGCAAAATATCGAGGAAATGCCATCACGTATCTCAATGATATCCGATTCGGCCACTGGATAGACGACTTCGGCAAAGACCGTTCTTCGCAAATACAGTGGTATGACAATAAGGGTGGCCGGCAGTATCACAATCAGGGTGCAGAATATCAACACCCTTTTGACGCCATTCATTTCGCGGTCCTCTGGAAAACAAAGAGAGAAAGAAATTTGGAAATTAAAAATCAAAAATTTAAATTCAATTTTTTTCTTTCCCCACCATCAAACCGATATTCGGTTGGTATAAGTTTGTAATTTGGCAGCACCTGGGCCTCAACATTTTCCCAGTTTTTCATGGCGAACAAAAAGAAAATAATTTTTCAATTTCAATCTCTAATCAAAATCTAGGTCTACACCCATCCAACAACTTCAATCAAATGAGCCTCAAAGGCAATGTCAACGCAATATCTTCCCGCTGATCGGTACTGTGCTGCCCTCCCCCACTTCCCACCCATTATAAAATAATCTTTATCTCGTATAGTTGAGGAGACTTCATATCAGCAAATCAAACAAATAGAAAAAATATTTGCTCGAATAATTTCAAGATATATTTTTTGTTGTTGTTATGGCGTGTGTGTTTGTGCCAGCCCCGTTCCGAACATCATTCGGTCAAACAACAGAGTCATACAAGTTTCTGAAGTTGATTTATAATTTGATGTCTTTAATACACGGGGCCAAGATCTTCTTCAGGGGGAAGACAGGGTTTCTTAAAGGGGGGGTGAATGAAGAGATTTCAAAAAATGTAATTTTTTGGAAAGTGAATTTTTCAAAAAATATATTTTTAGGATCCAAACAAGGTGGGGATTAAAAAAAAATTTAGAGTCCTAAGGTGTGGATTCTTTAAAAAATATTTTTGGACGTCCTCGCAAGGCGTGGATTTTTTAAAAAAATATTTTTTTGAAGTTATCAGAAGGCGTGGATTTTTTAAAAAAATATTTTTTGAAGTTATCAGAAGGCGTGTATTTTTTAAAAAAATATTTTTTGAAGTTATCAGAAGGCGTGTATTTTTTAAAAGCTTCTACACAAGGCGTGGATTTTTTAAAAGTTATTTTTAAGCTTCTAAACAAGGCGTGGATTTTTAAAAGTTATTTTTAAGCTTCTACACAAGGCGTGGATATTTTAAAAGTTAGTTTTAAGCTTCTACACAAGGCGTGGATTTTTTAAAAGTTATTTTTAAGCTTCTACACAAGGCGTGGATTTTTTAAAAGTTATTTTTAAGCTTCTACACAAGGCGTGGATTTTTTAAAAGTTATTTTTAAGCTTCTACACAAGGCGTGGATTTTTTAAAAGTTATTTTTAAGCTTCTAAACAAGGCGTGGATTTTTTAAAAGTTATTTTTAAGCTTCTACACAAGGCGTGGATTTTTTAAAAGTTATTTTTAAGCTTCTACACAAGGCGTGGATTTTTTAAAAGTTATTTTTAAGCTTCTACACAAGGCGTGGATTTTTTAAATGTTATTTTTAGGGTTCAACATAAGGCGTGGATTTTTTAAATGTTATTTTTAGGGTTCAACATAAGGCGTGGATTTTTTAAATGTTATTTTTAGGGTTCTACACAAGGCGTGGATTTTTTAAAAGTTATTTTTAAGCTTCTACACAAGGCGTGGATTTTTTAAAAGTTATTTTTAAGCTTCTAAACAAGGCGTGGATTTTTTAAAAGTTATTTTTAAGCTTCTACACAAGGCGTGGATTTTTTAAAAGTTATTTTTAAGCTTCTACACAAGGCGTGGATTTTTTAAAAGTTATTTTTAAGCTTCTACACAAGGCGTGGATTTTTTAAAAGTTATTTTTAAGCTTCTACACAAGGCGTTGATTTTTTAAATGTTATTTTTAAGCTTCTACACAAGGCGTGGATTTTTTAAAAGTTATTTTTAAGCTTCTACACAAGGCGTGGATTTTTTAAAAGTTATTTTTAAGCTTCTACACAAGGCGTGGATTTTTTAAAAGTTATTTTTAAGCTTCTACACAAGGCGTGGATTTTTTAAAAGTTATTTTTAAGCTTCTACACAAGGCGTGGATTTTTTAAAAGTTATTTTTAAGCTTCTAAACAAGGCGTGGATTTTTTAAAAGTTATTTTTAAGCTTCTACACAAGGCGTGGATATTTTAAAAGTTAGTTTTAAGCTTCTACACAAGGCGTGGATTTTTTAAAAGTTATTTTTAAGCTTCTACACAAGGCGTGGATTTTTTAAAAGTTATTTTTAAGCTTCTAAACAAGGCGTGGATTTTTTAAAAAATATATTTTTTCCAATTCTTGGTAAAGTTTGCGAACTTCTGCCCGCCATAAAACGAATCTTGATTATTGTTATTGTTGATTTTCACGATAAGATTATATGATTAACACAAACTGCCTGCCTGCCTTTTCAGTTTCATTCATCTAGCAAAGTTTAGAACTATTCACATTTATGATCGGCAATTCATTTAGTCTCTTAGGGGCAATGAAAAAATAATTAGGGGGACAACATAGGCAGTCAGTCGGCGTTAAGTAACAAATAAACAGATCAGTGACGAATAATGTCATAAAAAAATAATTTATTTTTCAAAATGGTAAATGGCTTCAAAACAAAAACAAAGGCAAAATTGTTTTCAATTTCTGTCTCGCAAATTTTTTGTTCAGACTTTGTTCGGTGGAAGCTATGCTCGAGTCACAATAATTCACACCTCAAAATTTGTCTATACTCAACGCATAGCTGCGGGACAAATTTATTAGAGATCCAAACATATAGACAGATGATATGCACCCGATCGGCTAATAAACTCCGCGTAATTATGTGCTAATTGGAATTAACAAAGGTATATGCGAGGGGCATCGGAATTGCGTATTGTTGTTGTCAGTTTGTCTTGGGTCGGAGATAAAGAAAATCGCAATCGAATACAAGTTTGTTTGATTAATGGGGTGTGACATTGCCAAAATTTAAAAAGATGTTTTTTTTTTTTAAATCCACGCCTTTAAAAAATATTTTTATTTTTAAATCCACGCCTTTAAAAAATATTTTTATTTTTAAATCCACGCCTTTAATAAATATTTTTATTTTTAAATCCACGCCTTTAAAAAATATTTTTATTTTTAAATCCACGCCTTTAAAAAATATTTTTATTTTTAAAAAATCCACGCCTTGAAAAATATTTTTTAACAAAACCACGCCTTGAAAAATATTTTTTAACAAAACCACGCCTTCAAAAATATTCTTTTAAAAAATCCACGCCTTCAAAAATATTTTTTTAAAAATTCCACGACTTCAAAAATATTTTTTTAAAAAATTCAAGCCTTAAAAAAATATTTTTTAAAGGATTATTAATTTTTTAAAAAATCCACGCCTTCAAAAATATTTTTTTTTTGAAAATCGGCGCCTTGTGATAGACCTTCAAAAATATTTTTTTTTAATCCGCGCCTTCAAAAATATTTTTAAAAAATCCACGCCTTCAAAAATATTTATTAAAAAATTCAAACCTTCAAAAATATTGTTTAAAGGATTATTAATTTTTTAAAAAAATCCACGCCTTCAAAAATATTTTTTAAAAAATCCAAGCACACAAAAAATATTTTTTATAAAAATCCACGCCTTCAAAAATATTTTTTAAAAAATCCACGCCTTCAAAAAATATTTTTTTAAAAAATCTACGCCTTCTACTGTCCCTGAAAAATATTTTTTTTAAAAAATCTACGCCTTGCTTCTTAAAAAAATATTTTTTTTTTAAATATACGCCTTGCTTCTTAAAAAAAATATTTTTTAAAAAATCCACGCCTTCAAAAATACGTATTGGTCCTTCAAAAATATTCTTTTAAAAAATCCACGCCTTCAAAAATATTTTTTTAAAAATTCCACGACTTCAAAAATATTTTTTAAAAAATTCAAGCCTTCAAAAATATTTTTTAAAGGATTATTAATTTTTTAAAAAATCCACGCCTTCAAAAATATTCTTTTAAAAAATCCACGCCTTCAAAAATATTTATTAAAAAATTCAAGCCTTCAAAAATATTGTTTAAAGGATTATTAATTTTTTAAAAAATCCACGCCTTCAAATAGTCCTTCAAAAATATTCTTTTAAAAAATCCACGCCTTCAAAAATATTTATCAAAAAATTCAAACCTTCAAAAATATTGTTTAAGAGATTATTAATTTTTTAAAAAATCCACGCCTTCAAAAATATTATTTTAAAAAATCCACGCCTTCAAAAATATTTTTTAAAGGATTATTATTTTTTTAAAAAATCTACGCCTCCAAAAATATTTTTTTAAGGATTATTATTTTTTTTAAACTCCACGCCTTCAAAAATATGTTTTAAAAAATTCCACGCTTTCAAAAATATTTTTTAACAAATTCCACGCCTTCAAAAATATGTTTTAAAAAATTCCACGCTTTCAAAAATATGTTTTAAAAAATCCACGCCTTCAAAAATATTTTTTCGAAAAATCCACGCCTTCAAAAATATTTTTTTGAAAAATCCACGCCTTCAAAAATATTTTTTAAAAAATCCAAGCCTTCAAAAATATTTTTTCGAAAAATCCACGCCTTCAAAAATAGTTTTTAAAAAATCCACGCCTTCAAAAATATTTCATAAAAAATCCACGCCTTGACAAAATATTTTTTAAAAAATCCACGCCTTCAAAAATAGTTTTTAAAAAATCCACGCCTCAAAAATAGTTATAAAAAATCCACGCCTTCAAAAATAGTTTTTAAAAAATCCACGCCTTCAAAATATTTTTTAAAAAATCCACGCCTTCAAAAATATTTTTTAAAAAATCCACTCATTCAAAAATATTTTTTAAAAAATCCACTCATTCAAAAATATTTTGTTTTTAAATCCACGTCTTCAAAAATATTTTTTAGGCGTGGATTTTTTTAAGGATTTTTCTGAAGGACTATTAAGGATAATAGGCGTGGATTTTTTAGGGATTTTTTCTCAAGGACTATTAAGGATAATAGGCGAGGATTTTTCTCAAGGACTATGAAGGATTATACGCGTGGATTTTTTTAGGATTTTTCTCAAGGACTATAAAGGATAATAGGTGTGGATTTTTTAAGGATTTTTTCTCAAGGACTATTAAGGATAATAGGCGTGGATTTTTTAAGGATTTTTCTCAAGGACTATGAAGGATAATAGGTGTGGATTTGTTTTAGGATTTTTCTCAAGGACTATGAAGGATAATAGGTGTCGATTTGTTTAAGGATTTTTCTCAAAGACTATGAAGGATAATAGGTGTGGATTTTTAAAGGATTTTTCTCAAGGACTATGAAGGATAATAGGCGTGGATTTGTTTAAGGATTTATCTTGTCAGAACCATCAAAAATATTTTTTAAAAATTCCACGCCTTGTCAGGACCATCAAAAATATTTTTAAAAAAATCCAAAATCCCAAAAATATATATATTTGCCCAATGTGCACAGACTGTTTTGGGCAAATATTATTGTATTTTTCAAAGCATACTTTAGGGGGCGTTGAAAAAATGTTCTGGATGTTTATCAAAATCGCCTAAAAGTTAAAAGCGGAATATTCTGCTTTAAATTGGTTAACCCTCATATCACCTATCGCAAAAATCTGACTTGAGGCATGTCGGAAATGTCTATTATAAAGACTGTTCCTTCACTCCCCTCCCCTTCAAATTAGAAAAGGAAATCTGAAATTTATGTTTTTAATACTGCTTCTCCGGTGGTACCACAAAACTGTTTTATTTTTAGTTTTTTTTTTTTTCATTTCTCAATATTTTCTTTTATGAATTTATAATTACAACTGACAGCTTATCTGCATCACCAGACCAAGTGAAGAAAAAAAGGTGTCATTGTCTGCTTAGTGTAAACCTCATAAAATCCGAAAGATGTTACAAAATGACTCTCTTGCAATGTATTATGGGGCGAGGGGAAATTGAGTAGATGGTCCGGTATTCAGTACGTCCGAAGAAGATAATTCTTGGTCTAAATAATATTTGGAGGTTAATGACCCATAGGAGATTTTTTGTTTTCAAATTAAATTTCCTGTCCTTCAACCTGTCTCTATATAACAGACAGTTGGGTTGGGCTGCTAGGTGACATCTTCATCAAAAATCTATTCTTCAACCTTGCCGGTAAACAGATACCTCTCCAGCTCTCTATGTTCAGAGCAAATAAGCCATGCTTGCATTTCGTTGTTATCAGAATGACAACAACAACAACAAAAATGCTAAACAACAATATTTCAGTGTCAGAGCGGAATTTCGTAAAAATGAATAACACGATGAAAAAATGTCGAGTCATCATAAAGTAAAAACCAACAAAAATATGCAGCTGTTTATGAAATGCAATTTCGAAGACATACTACATTTTTCATATTGTAGAACGTTGGGAGGATCCTTGAAAAAATATTTTTAAAAAAAAATTCACGCCTTGTGTAGAACCTTGGGAGGATCGTTTAAAAAATATTTTTTTTTAAAATATTGTAGAACGTTGAGAGGATCGTTTAAAAAATATTTTTTACAAAAATCCACGCCTTGTGTAGAACCTTGGGAGGATCCTTGAAAAAATATTTTTTTTTAAAATCCACGCCTTGTGTAGTACCTTGGGAGGACCTTAAAAAATTTTTTTTAAAAATCCACGCCTTGTGCAGAAGCTTGGAATGATCCTTTAAAAAATATTTTTTAAAAAAATCCCCGCATTGTGTAGAACCTTGGGAGGATCCTTTAAAAAATATTTTTTTTTCAAAAATCCACGCCTTTTGATAGCTTCAAAAAAATCAAAATCGTCTACACTTTTGTCCTCTACTGTATTTTTATACCCTTCACTACACTGTGGTACAGGGTATTATGTCTTTGTGCATATGTTTGTAACAGGGGAAGGAAACGTGATAGGCACATGGTTCCTTTTGAGAATATGCATAGAATCACTTTCTAAGTCGATTTATGCCAGTCCCTCCGTCCGTCTGTCCATGTTAAATTGTAAACAAAGTACAGATCGCATTTATGATCCAAATTGGATAAAATTTGGCATTGGTCACTCATTTAGCCCAAGGATGGACCCTATTGAAATTGGGAAAAATCGGTTCAGATTTAGATATAGCTCCCATATATATTTTCTTCCGATTTATGGTAAATGGTGCACCAAAGTCTCTATATATCTTTCGATTTGCACGAAATTTGGCACAGCGTAATGAATTTGGTATGGCATGAAGTGTGTTAAGTTTCCTGAAAATCGAATCAGATTTAGATATATCTCCCATATATATTTTCGTCCGTTTTAAGGTATATAGTCCCTATACATCTTTCGATTTGCACGAAATTTTGCACAGCGTAATGAATTGGGTCTAGAATGATGTGTGTTAAGTTTCCTGAGAATTGGTTCTAATTTGGATATAGCTCCCATATATACTTTCGTCCGATTTAAGGTAAATATTGTATCAAAGTCCCTTAATATCTTTCGGTTTGCACGAAATTTGGGATAGCGTACTGAATTGAGTCTAGAATGATTAGTGGCAACTTTCGGGAAAATCGATTCAGATTTTGATATAGCTCCCATATATATTTTCGTCCGATTTAATGTAAATTGTGCACCAAAGTCCCTATTTATTTTTCGATTTGCACGAAATTTGGCACAGCGTAATGGATTAGGTATAGCATGATGTGTGTTAAGTTTCCTGAGAATCGATTCAGATTTAGATATAGATCTCATATATATTTTCGTCCGATTTAAGGTAAATGGTGCACCTAAGTCCCTATATATATTTCGATTTGCACGAAATTTGGCACAGCGTAAGGAATTAGGTATAGCATGATGTGTGTTAAGTTTCCTGAGAATCGGATCAGTTTTAGATATAGCTCCCATATATATTTCGTCCGATTTAAGGTAAATGGTGCACCAAAGTCTCTATATATCTTTCGATTTGCACGAAATTTGGCACAGCGTAATGAATTAGGTATAGCATAATTTGTGTTAAATTTCCTGAAAATCGGATCAGTTTTAGATATAGCTCCCATATATATTTTCTTCCAATTTATGGTAAATGGTGCACCAAAGTCTCTATATATCTTTCGATATGCACAAAATTTGGCACAGCGTAATGAATTAGGTCGACAATCATGTGTGTTAGGTTTCCTGAAAATCGGATCAGATTTAGATATAGCTCCTATATATATTTTTGTCCGATTTAAGGTAAATGGTGCACCAAAGTCCCTATATATCTTTCGATTTGCACGAAATTTGGCACAGCGTAATGAAATAGGTAAATCATGATGTGTGTTAAGTTTCCTGAAAATCGGATCAGCTTTAGATATAGCTCCCATATATATGTTCGTCCGATTTAAGGTAAATGGTGCACCAAAGTCCCTATATATCTTTCGATTTGTACGAAATTTTGCACAGCGTAATGAATTAGGTCTAGAATGATGTGTTTAAGGTTCCTTCTTATTCTATGTAAATTGTGCTCTAAAGACCCCATATTTTTTACAATGAACTGTAGTTAATATAAATTAATCTCTAACAAGTCTCGTTGAAATCAGCTCAGATTTAGATATAGCTTCTATATCTGATCAAATGAAAAATTTAGTATAGGTTGCAGAATTACATGTTTATGGACCCATTTTCATTTTACTGGTCCATTAAAAATGCGACGTCTGTTAGGATTCATCTGTTGAATATACCCTAAGAGGTGAAGGGTATCATATAGTCGGCCCCGTTCGACTTTACTACTTTCCGTACTGTTTTTTTTTTCTATTTAGATGCCATTCAACTGAATACATTATTAACTTAATTTCAATATACACAATAATATTTTCAGTATATTATTAGTATTGTTTATGCATAAATAAATATTAGTTAAGAGCACTCGTAAATATGTATACACACACCATATATATTCTAAAACAGATATACGATCGGCTCGCTTCTGAGGGGTGTGGACTGAATATCGACGAACTTGGGTATATTGCTAATAATTATTAATTTCGATATGATGTGGATTTTATTCGAAAAACTGAGATACCTTTGAGAGCTTTTTTGTTGGGGCTTAGATTATTTAGTAAGGCCATCATCTTAATTAATTTTTATTCGAAAAACACCAAATTTTAATTTATGACGTTTTTTTACACAATTCGCTTATAAGAAACTAGTTTCTTATAACCGAAATTTTTTTCTTATAACCGAAATTTTTTTCTTATAACCGAAATTTTTTTCTTATAACCGAAATTTTTTTCTTATAACCGAAATTTTTTTCTTATATCCGAAATATTGTTTTTTATAATCGGTTTTTGTGTTAAACGAAAAATAAATTGTTGGGAAAAATATTAGTCCCCCAAACTCCTTTCAAAAAATGTATTAAGTCTCCATAACCCCTTGGACTGCTATAATTTTGACCTCTCACAATTCCCTGGAAATCATTTCAATCATCTACTATTTAATTAATGGTACTTCAAAAATTCTTAAACTCATTTAGATCAGATTTTTCACTACAACAAACTAACAATTTTCAATTGCAAAGTCAATAAATTATTTTTTTTTTAATCTTAAAAAAATCGAACAACCCAAGAGGTGTTTAGGTAGGGAGGTTTCCTTTTGGAGGGTTATTAAAATCGGCATACGTCAAATAAATTAATATAGAAAATACAACAACACAAAACACTAAATACTTGAACTTGATGTCGAGAGAGACATGCAAACACTTGTGGGCTTCTCATAAAAAAATTTGAAAATAAAAAAAATCGAAATTTCGTTGCTGGTTATCAACGAACCGTCGTTGTTATTGTTGTTGCCATTGCATATTTGCTTATAATATCAAACTACTAATAATACCAACGACACGTAATAAAACAATAACTAGAACGATGACAACAACAACAAATCCAACGACGACAACAACTAAATGACGAAAAGTCCAATCAAAACAAATAAAATGAGATTATGTTTTTACTTGGTTGGTAGTGTGCCAATAGCTGTCGGCTAGTTGTTGTTACAACAACAACTGAAACTGAAACAGAAAAAAATTACACAAATGTAAACGGAAGAAAGCCGAACGGAAAATACGTGACAAGGCGTGGATTTTTTTTAAATTATTTTTGAAGGTTCTACCCAAGGCGTGGATTTTTTACAATTTTTTTTTTCAAGTCGCTAACAATGCGTAGATTTTTTAAACATTATTTTTAAGGTTCTACTGTTCACCAAATTTTACCAGATTTGGTACCATTCTGCACTTTTCCTACACTCCCACAGTAACCTAAAATGCAACTTTCAGGATTGGAATTTTACCCGTTCACCAAAGTCCAAATTGTACAAAATTTTGTGCTTTTCGTACCCATAAGTACGAATTAGTAAAACTACTTCAGTCATGCCCTCCAATAATAACCTTAAGTCCACAATTAAAGATTCCAGCCCTATCCGTTCACATAGATCCAAATTGTACCATATTTAGTACTATTTAGTACTTTTCGTACTTATGAGTTCGAATTTCCAACACTATCTAAATCATGTGCTATAACAGTAATTTTATTTTCAAATCCATCAATTTCTATCCTTTCACTCAAATTTAAATTGTACTAAACTTAGTGCCATTTAGTACACATAATTACGCATTTTTAAAACTACCTCCATGTCTCATCCTACACTCCAAACTTATTTTTAATTCCAAATTGTGGGATTTCCGCTCACAAAAAATGAATTGTACCATATTTAGTACCATTTAGTGCTAATGAAAATACTACCTTAATTCTGTAATTTTCATAACATTAACATAAAATCTAAATTGTACCAAATTTTGTACCATGACGAATTTTTAAAACTACGATATATCTCAATCCTGCACTCAAATTGCAATATTAATTAAAATTTTTAGGATCTCAGCCCTATGCGTTAACACAAAAACAATTTAGTACCATTTAGTACTTTTTATTTCTATAATTAACAATGTCCTAAGCCACCTCAATCATACACTCACACAGTAATTTTAATTCCAAATTTCTGGAGTCCAGTTCTGTCCAGTTCACACATAATCAAGTTGTACCAAATATAGTACCATTTAGTACACATAAGTACTATGCTTCCATATCTCAATTCTATATTCCAAAATCAATCATTATTCCCATTTTTTTTTTGTTTGCAGCTCTCTCTCCGTTTACGCAAATCCTAATTGTACCAAATCTAGTGCCGTTTAGTACTTTTCGTACACATAAATACGAATTTCCTAAGATGTCTCTATAGCTCAATTTTCAGCAGTAATCTTAATTCCAAAATTCAAGTTTTCAGCTCTATCCTTTCAAGAAAAATTCAAATTGTACTAAATTTAGTACCAATGTAGTACTTTTCGTACCAATAAGTTATGTCAAGGACAATGCCTATAAATTTCTGTGATGATCAGATAAAAATTTTGCGAAAACTTAATTTTTTGTGTTTTTTGGAGACGATCAGAACACAACCCACGGTGAAGGGAATCTGAACGATTAATTAGAAGAGCTGTACTGAATATTTGTAATATTCGGAAAATATGCCAGGCTCGGAATAAATATCCGTAGAAAGTTAGAGTACCGTGGTAGGTGTGTTGGGTATCGTATGGTCGGCCCCGTCCGACTATACTGCTCCGTTCTTTTGAAACTATATTTTTAGATTTTTTTAGAATATATTTTTTCAAAATTTTTATATTTTTTTAGAATATGTCTCTTTCAAGTTTAAAACCAGTAAGGAAAGTAGTAAAGTCGGACTGGGCCGACTATATGATGGGTATATTCTACATATGTATATATTTAACATATGTATTATATATCTATATCTGAACCGATTTCAGGGAAACTTGCCAGAGACTAATTTATATTACTTCAGTACGGTATGTCAATCGGCCTAGCTATGGATCTTTTCACGAAGCTTAGCAACATCATCTAGACTTAATTCAGTACCCCATACCAAAATTCGTGCAAATCGAAAGAAATATAGGGGCTTTGGTGCACCATTAACATAAAATCTGACGAAAATATATATTTGGGAGCTATATCTAAATCTGAACCGAATTTCAAGAAACTTAGCACTCATCATTCTAGACTTAATTTAGTACGTTATGCCCAATTTCGTGCACATCTAGGGATATATAGAGACTTTGGCGCACCATTTACCTTAAATCGGACGAACATATGTATGGGAGCTATATCTAAATCTGAACCGATTTTTACGAAATTTAGCACACACCGTTCTAGGATTAATTCAGTACGCTGTGCCAAATTTCATGCAAATCGAAAGATATATAGGGACTTTGGTGCACTATTTACCAAAAATCGGACGAAAATATATATGGGAGCTATGTCTAAATCTGAACCAATTTTCACGAAACTTTGCACACATCATTCTAGACTTAATTCAGTACGCTATACCAAATCTCGTGTACATTGAAGGATATAAAGGGACTTTGGTGCACTGTTTACCTAAAATCGGACGAACATATATATGGGAACTATAAAAAAATATGAACCGATTTTTACGAAACTTTGCACACATCAGTCTAGGCTGACATCAGTACGCTATGCCGAATTTCGAGCAAATCGAAAGATATTTAGGGACTTTGGCGCATCATTTACCTTAAATCGGACGAAAATATATATGGGAGCTATATCTAAATCTGAACCGATTTTCGCGAAACTTCACGTACGTCATTCTAGGACTAACTCAGCACGTTATGCCAAATTTCGTGCAAATCGAAAGATATTTAGGGACTTTGGCGCATCATTTACCTAAAATCGGACGAAAGTATATATTTGGGAGCTATATCTAAATCTGAACCGATTTTCACAAAACTATGCACACATCGTTCTAGACTCAATGCGGTACACTATGCCAAATTTCGTGCAAATCGAAGGACACATAGGGACTTTAGTGCACTATTTACCTAAAATCGGACGAAAATATATATGGGAGCTATATCTAAATATGAACCGATTTTCAGGAAACTTAACACACATGATTTTAGACTCAATTCAGTACGTTATGCCAAATTTTGTGCAAATCGAATGATATATAGGGTCATTGGTGGCACCATTTACATAAAATCGGACGAAAATATATATGGGAGCAATATCGAAATTTGAACCGATCTTCACGAAACTTTGCACACATCATTCTAGACTCAATTCAGTACGATATGCCAAATTTCGTGCAAATCGAAGATTATATAGGGACGTTGGTGTAGCATTTACATAAAATCGGACGAAAATATGTATGGGAGCTATATCTAAATTTTAACTGATTTTCACGAAACTCACCACTCTATAGTCAATTCAGTAAGCTTTGCCAAATTACGTACAAATTGAAAAATTTAAAGGGACATTGGTGCACCATTAACATAAAATCGGACGAAAATATATATGGAAGCTATATCTAAATCTGAACCGATTCTCATGAAACTTTGCACACATCATTCTAGACCTAATTTAGTACGCTGTGCCAATTTTCGTGCAAATCGAAATATATATAGGGTCTTTGGTGCACCATTTACCTTAAATCGAACGAAAATATATATGGGAGCTATATATAAATCTGAACCGATTTTTTGTTTACAATATAACGTCAAGAGACGGACGGACAGGTGGACAGACGGACGGACAGGTGGACAGACGGGCGGATGTGCGGACATACATAAATCGACTTAGAAAGTGATTCTATGCATATTCTCACAAGGAACCATGTGTCTACCTCGTTTCCTTTTGCCTGTTACAAACATATGCACAAAGACATAATACCCTGTAGTACCACAGTGTGGTGAATGGTATAAATATTGGCGACCCAGTTCTCTTACGTTTACCCCACATTTACGTTTGTATGTCTTACAACTTGGAACACTTACATTATGGCTCGTTTGTCCACCAATAAAGCTGATGTGGATGATGAGGAGGAATACCACTGTGGACAACACGTTGTTCGTTGTTGCTTTTGTTGTTGATAGATGGTGTTGTTGTTGTTGCTGTTGTACGAGGTTGTTGTGTGGCGGTTTCTCTTTGGCTGGGTCGAGGTTGGAATAGAGACGATGGCGGTGGTTGTTGTATCGACAAATTTCCTATTGCTTGGCATTACAGTGACGATGGTGGGGTGGTAGAGTGGCCAAGATAATGATGACGACGACCGACGCTGATGATGATGATGATGAAGTTGAATGCACCGCCGACTGCGCCGCGTTAGCACAACAAAAGTAGAAGAAGAAGAGGCAGCAGTAGAACACAACAAATATCAGCTGTCATACAAATAGACCCCGATGCAAGAAAAATTAAATAAATAATTATTTGTTTTCTTCTTCTTCTTTTTTCCTTCTTTTATATGACAGCTACAATAGCAACAACAACAAATTTATTGTTACTGAGGGCATCTCGATTACAACAACAGTAATAATAATAATTAAACAAAAGAAAATCGAATTAAACAATATTATAGAACAACGGGTCGGACCGACGTGGTCATTGATGTCGACGTTGCCGATAAAAATGTCGAAGGTGTCACACCAAAAATTCCGATAGTTCTTTTCAGCTTTTTTGTTTGTGCTTTTTGTTATTATTTTTTTTGTATTTTTTGTTGTTGTTATTTCCTTTGTGTTAATTAATCGAATTTTAATTCACAAAAATTCTGTTTTTTTTATTACCGTTTCACAATCAAAAAAATGACTCAGAAAAAAAAACACAAAAATTTTTTTATGAGGGGATTTTCATTCAAAATAAAATTTTTAAAATTTTCATTTTCCACTTGTTGTGGTTTTTTTTATGTTACACTAAATTATTAACAATGGCTTAATAATTTTTTATTTAGTACGGAACTGTAACAACTCTCACATATTTCACAATTTTTAGGTTGTTGGAATTTTTTTCAGTTGTTGTTGTTATTTTTTTTTTTTTTTTGATTTTATAAAGCCATGTTTTTCTTTAGTAATTTATTTGAGAATATTGTTGTTGTTGGTGTTGTTGTAATGCTATTACAATTTTCACGTAAATGTCTCATCGCATTGTCGTTCCGAACAATCGAATTTTTATTTATTTTCTTCCCTCTTTCGAAACCGAAAATACACTGTTCCATTCACCACCAATGAAATATTGGAACTGACTGACTAGTGACTGACGGATTTGTTTCTCAATTTGGTTGTGCTGGTTGGCTGGCTGGCCCCTCATTATACGAAAAATTGAAAATTCAATTTTGTTGTGTTCGTCTCTTCTTCTCCTACTACTCTTAATTGGCGTTTCGTCTTCTATTCTACATAGTTCGATTGTGAATGGTTGTTTGGTGGAGGGGAAGGGGGGTTTCTATGCCCTCTCTCTCTCATTTTCTAAGGTTTTCATTTGTTTTATTGTTTTTTTTGGGAAATCAAAACAAAGAAATCGGCGGCATGCAACCAAACTAAACACTGCACAGTGGGGAAAATATTTGTTAACGGCAATATGGCGTGGATTTTTTTCGAGATACACGAAATTTGGCATAGCGTACTGAATTTAGTCTAAAACGGTGTGAGTTAAATTTCGTGAAAATCGGTTCAGATTTAGATATATCCCATATATATTTTCGTCCGATTTTAGGTAAATAGTGCACCAATGTACCTATATATCTTTCGATTTGCACGAATTTTGGTACAGCCTACTGAATTAAGTCTACAATGATGTGTGCAAAGTTTCGTGAAAATCGCTTCAGATTTCGATATGGCTCCCATATATATTTTCTACCGATTTTATGTAAATCGTGCACCAAAGACCCTATATATTCATCGATTTGCACGAAAATTGGCACAGCGTACTAAATTAGGTCTATAATGATGTTTGCAAAGTTTCATGAGAATCGGTACAGATTTAGATATAGCTCCCATATATATTTTCGTCCGATTTAAGGTAAATGGTGCACCAAAGACCATATATATCATTCGATTTGCACGAAATTTGGCACAGCGTACTGAATTGAGCCTAGAATGGTGTGTGTTAAGTTTCCTGAAAATCGGTTCAGATTATATATAGCTCCCATATATTTTTTCGTCCGATTTTATGTAAATGGTTCATCTATCTTTCGATTTTCACGAAATTTGGCATAGCGTACTGAATTGAGTCTAGAATGATGTGTGCAAAGTTTCCTGAAAATCGGTTCAGATTTAGATATAGCACTCATATATGCTTTCGACCGATTTAAGGTAAATGGTGCACCAAGGTCCCTACATATCTTTCGATCTGCACGAAATTTGGAATATCGAACTGAATTGAGCCTAGAATGATGTGTGGTAAGTTTCGTGAAAATCGATTCAGATTTCGATATAACTCCCATATATATTTTCCTCCGATTTTAGGTAAATGGTGCACCAATGTCCCTACATATCTTTCGATTTGCACGAAATTTGGCACATCGTACTGAATTAGGTCTAGAATGATGTGTGCAACGTTTCGTGAAAATCGGTTCAGATTTAGATATAGCTCCCATATATATTTCCGTCCGATTTAAGGTAAATAGTGCACCAAAGTCCCTATATATCATTCGATTTGCACGAAATTTGGCATAGCGTTCTGAATTGTGTCTAAAATGATGTGTGCAAAGTTTCGTGAAAATCGATTCAGATTTAGATATAACTCCCATATATATTTTCCTTCGATTTTGTGTAAATGGTGCACCAAAGACCCATATGTTCTTCGATTTGCACGAAATTTAGCATAGCTTAATTAATTAGGTCTAGAATGATGTGTGCAAAGTTTCATGAAAATCGGTTCAGATGTAGATATGGCTCCCATATATATTTTCGTCCGATTTTATGTAAATGGTGCACCAATGTCCCTATATATCATTCGATTTGCACGAAATGTAGCACAGCGTACTGAATTAGGTCTAGAATGATGTGTACAAAGTTTCGTGAAAATCAGTTCAGATTTCGATATAGCTTCCATATATATTTTCGTCCGATTTTAGGTGAATAGTGCACCAATGTCCCTTTGTATCCTTCGATTTGCACGAAATTTGGCATAGTGTACTGAATAAGGTCTAGAGTGATGTGTGTTAAGTTTCGTGAAAATCGGTTCAGATTTAGATATAGCTGCTATTGCTAGTATGGGAGTATGTTCCTTCGAGGGAACATTGACATGCAATTGTAAGGATAAATGTGTACAATATACCAAATTGGTGAAGGGTATTATATAGTCGGCCCAGTCCGACTTTACTACTTTCCTTACTGGTTTAAAAAGTATTTTTTTGTATCTATACAAGGCGTGGATTTTTTTAAAATATTGTTTTCAAATTTGTCTGAGGATTTTCAAGTTTTGTTGACTGCTAGATGGCAATGATACGAAGCTGGCAACATTGTAGTATCCGAAAACGAATTGTTTGGGTTTGTGTCTATGAAATTTATTTAATAGTGTTGTAAGGAAATTTTCCCAGCAAAGCATTTTCCAACACTTGTGTGTCGGAATGTAAATATCGAAAGGTATCATATGGCTAGTATTGTATTTTTTGGTGTCTACACAAGACGATTTTTTTCAAAAAAAATTTCAATGGCCACTACAAGGCGTAGATTTTTAAAGAATATTTTTTCAAGGGCCAATACAAGGCGTAGATTTTTAAAGAATATTTTTTTCAAGGCCCAATACAAGGCGTAGATTTTTCCAATATTTTTTTTGATTTTGGAATACTTACTGCTTATTTCCGGCATTGAATAATAAAAATCCGTATGATAATAGTGGTATAATCCCACTTGGGCCGGCTTTGCCATTTTCGAACGGATCAGTCCGCGTTTCTCCATTTCTTTCAGACGCTGTTCAATATTTTCCATTTTATTTTAATAATTTATTACAATAATTCGAAGTTCTTCTTATTCGTTTACAACCACCTACTAGCTCTGAAATCTAAAGACTAACTAAGAAAAAAAGTGGAAGAAATATTACTGCATTCCGCCTTCGAGATAATCAGTTAATTTACTCCGGGACATTTTTTTCATTCTGCTCTGCTCTGGTTCATCGTTTTACAATTTATTTACTTCACAGGCAGGCAGACAGGTCAGTCATATCATCTGTCAGTTTTTTTTTTTATTTATTTAATACGGTGGACGATAGGCTTCGAACAGGAGACAGACACACCAGGAGAGATAGCTGCGATGACAAACCCAACAAAGAAGTAATCCGAGTCAAAACAAATATCAAAACGAAAACTAATATTTTATTTTAAATTGATAATATTTTTCAACGGTATCTCTATGTTTTCTTTGGGCGCACACCCACCCTCATATACACATACTTGGGCACTACATCAGTCGCCAAGAAATTCTTAAGGCAAAAAACAAGACGATGTTCTAATATTTTTTCAGGGATTTTTAAAAGGCTTGGATTTAAAAAAAATATATTTTATTCGGGAACCTAAACAAGGCATGGAGGTGGTGTAGGGGATGATAGATAACAAGCAACGGCTCTGATTGGCTTTAACATGGCGAAGTCCAAGCTTATCTTGGTCCCTCCAACCTCTTTCACAATGACCTCCCCGTGGTGCCACCTGGGATAGCTATTTTCATCACCCGATGAAATAGTGAGCTAATATGTGCCGCGATTTCACCCATAAGAACTATAAAAAATGGGTTGAGGCGTCGGGTTAGTTGCCCACACTTGGAAAACCGAACCTACTATGAAAAAGCAACAAATAAGAAAACCAAACCCCCCAATGTTGACGACCCCCGCAAACATATAAAGGACCACGATCTGCGATTCTGCACTTGGAATGTGCGAACCTTGTACATAACAGGCGCAGTTTTCGCTTTGGCGGATGTACTCAAAAAGTACAAAGCCGATAACTTTGCCTTACAGGAAATGCGATGGGAAGGGACTGGCGTAAGTAAATCGGATGATTACGCCCTGTATTATAGCTGCCATGAAACGAGACATGAATCTGGCTGCGGATTTATGGTTAAAAGGAGAATAAAAGACCTCGTCTTCAGATTCACTCCAGTAGATGAGCGAATTGCTATAATCCGTATAAAAGCGAAGTTCTTCTACATCAGTCTCAATTGCGCCCATGCTACGACCGAAGATAAAGATGAACAGACCAAAGACATTTTTTACGAGCGCTTAAAAACAGCATATGACCGTTGCCCTGGCCATGACATTAAAATTCTGCTAGGAGATTTTAATGCAAAATCGGAAGGGCCCCACCGTCGGAAAATTCAGCCTTCATGAAGAAACATCACACATAAAGTTGATTGACTTCGCGCCAGCATAAAACATGGTAGTTAACAGCACCAGATTCAAGCATCTCGATATACACAATGCCACTTGGATTTCTCCCGATCGAACAACAAGAAATCAAATCGATCATGTTGTAATAGAGGGAAGGCATTCATCCAGTGTTTTAGACGTCCGATCGATCCGGGGAGCGAATATCGATTCGGACCATTGCCTTGTGGCAGCCAAGGTACGCACCCGTCTTAATGTAGGTGCAATCTAACACAACACGGAAACTCGACTCGGCAAACACAACAGATAGCAGAAGCCTACTCCGCTCAACTTACATAACTGCTTGACGAAAGCAACCCTTGTCCCGATAATAATATAGAAGCACAGTGTCAGAGAATTGCCCACTCCCTACAAACAAAGCAAAAGCAACACTTGGATTCCAAAAACCACCATCAAGAAATCCGTTGTAGATCAGGAGTGTCGTAATGCTACTAATATGAAAAACGCAGCGTATAAAGGTGAACAGAAATGGCACTCTGTACACCGAACAACAAATGTTACTCGCCTACGCCGATGACATCGATATAATGGGTCGAACATTGCGTGCGGTAACAGCCACTTTTGAACAAATTAAGAAGAAGTCGGCCAAAGTGGGTCTGGCAGTAAACGGCGAGAAGACCAAGCTGATGGTATCAACGCGCAAGACGTCCAGTAGACTCGTCGGACCAACTGTGGTACCGCCATAAACCAAACGAATGACATCAGTTTTGAAGTTCGGAGAAGGATAGTGATGGCCAACAGATGCTACTATGGTCTGAGCAAACAACTCAAAAGCAAGTCCACCTCCCGCCAGACCAAACTCATACTTTACAAGACACTGATACTACCCGTGCTGTTATATGGATCTGAAGCATGGGTACTTACGCAAGCAGATGAGGCAGTTCTTGGAGTGTTTGAGAGATCTGCCGATCTGCTTCGCCGTCGAATGAACCATGAGTTGTACCAGCTTTTCTCGGACATCGACATTGTTAGACGTATTGAGCTGCAGCGACTACGTTGGCTAGGTCATGTTGTGAGAATGGATGAAGATGCCTTAGATGCCCAGAAGGCATATAAAAGCGAACCAGCTGATGGTTCACGTAGAAGGAGAAGGCCACGAATAAGATGGAAAGATCAAGCGGAGGACAACATTGCCGAATACGATCGTTCAAACTGGAAAAACTGCACAAAAGACCGACGCGCCTGGAAATCTTTTTTAAGCTCGCAACGAAAGTTCTGTCACAAGCCAGCTAAGTAAGGAATACAAGGCGTGGATTTTTAAACTATTTTTTCAAGGACTATCTGACCCTCTGGATTTTTAAGAATATTTTCTTCAGGGCATATCCTCCGATCTTCTGGATTTTTAAGAATATTTTTTTTTTAAGAATAGTTTTTCCTTTCCTATCTGACCCTCTGGATGTTTAAAAATATTTTTTCAGGGCCTATCCGATCCTCTGGGTTTTTAAGAATATTTTATCCGGGTCTATCTGACTTTTTGGATTTTTAAGAATATATTTTTTTATTTTTGATTAAACTTTATTAGATAAAATTTCAACAAACAACTTAAAAACTAATCCATAATTTTTTTGTTCTATTCTCTAACTTATCGATTCAGCATAGAAAATAAGTTCGGAATGCCGTGATTGGCATTTCAAACCCACATTCTGCTAAATTGTTAATGCAATTCAATTGCAAATTTCAATATTCCTTAAGAATTAAAAATAAAATATTTTTTTTTTAATTGTAAAGATTCGAACTTATATGTAATCGATCTCAAGATGTCCAATTTTTTTTTCGAAAATTAATTTCCAAAAAATATGACTTCGAGATTTTTTTTTTCCTTTGTAAAGCTCCAAACCATTGATGTTGGTCTTAAAAATCTAACCTTACAACTACTACTACTACTTGGTCCATATAAAATGATATAAATCCAAGTTCCGACTTAATCGACTTAAAATCTAAATTTTTGACTATGGAGACCCAGCTCCAGTGTGTAACGAAGTGTAGATCCCTTCCGATGAGGGTTCTCCCTTCTCTGAGGGTCCTCCTCCTTTTTACATATACGAATCGACCGGATAACGTTCGGCCTCCTCTAGCATATGGCGAAAGTCCATGGTTTGGCCGGTCTGGCCTATATCGCCGTTCATATATGAGTTGGGACCCTTGTTGTTGTTGTTATTTGCTAATTGATGACCGCTAGTGTTGCGGTTCTTCAAATGGCCATTCATGAGACTGACATGATGGCTTATTGTTGGCACTGCACCAGGCACATTATTTTCTAGATCCTGTAATATGGCATCGGTTTGTTGATCCATGCGTCCTCCAGCAGCTACACCCCCTGCCAGGGGCATACCACCACCACCACCTCCCATCTGACCGACATTATTGGCTGTAGCCCCTGTAAGATTTTGTATATGATTCCGTATAGATTTTTCAAATTCCCGCTGGACCGAGGGGCTATCGGTGTCGCCATCGATCTGTAAAGGAAGGAAATTATGATTTTTTTTTCAATATTTTTAAAAATCGGAAAAAATTGACTTACAATCTGCAAACGATTACTGTTATCCATGGCCTTAAGCATTGGCAAGGTTTGTTCACGAAATAGCTCCAAACGGCGGCGAAATGAGGAGACGGTGTCATCAATCCGTCCCCGGCCAAGTTGTAATTTCGAACAATCCAAGAGAATTATGGGTGGGCGTTGTTTATACTGAAAATATATATAAAATAAAATAGGCGTGGATTTTTTAAAAATATTTTTTAAGGGTCCTGAACAAGGCGTGGAGTTTTCAGGGGCCTATACAAGGCGTGGAGTTTTTCAGGGACCTATACAAGGCGTGGAGTTTTTCAGGGATCTATACAAGGCGTGGAGTCTTTTCAGGGACCTATACAAGGCGTGGAGTTTTTCAGGGACCTATACAAGGCGTGGAGTTTTTCAGGGATCTATACAAGGCGTGGAGTCTTTTCAGGGACCTATACAAGGGAACTATACAAGGCGTGGATTTTTTTCAGGAACCTATACAAGGCGTAGAGTTTTTCAGAGAACTATACAAGGCGTGGATTTTTTTCAGGGACCTATAGAAGGCGTAGAGTTTTTCAGGGAACTATACAAGGCGTGGATTTTTTTCAGGGACCTATACAAGGCGTAGAGTTTTTCAGAGAACTATACAAGGCGTGGATTTTTTTCAGGGACCTATACAAGGCGTAGAGTTTTTCAGGGAACTATACAAGGCGTGGATTAAAAAAAATTTGGGACTATGTGACCCTCTGTGTTTTTAAGAATACTTTTTCTGGGCCTATTTGACCCCTTTTTTTAAGAATATTTATTTCTGGGCCTATCTGACCCTCTATATTTTTAAGAATAATTTTTTCTGGGCCTATCTGACCCTCTGTATCGTTAAGAACATTTTTTCTGGGTCTATCTGACCCTCTGTATTTTTAAGAATAATATTTTATACCTATCTAAATTGTTTAATAATAATTTTTCTTGACCTATCTCCCCCTCTGAATTTTTAAAAATAATTTTTCTATGCCTTTCTGTCCCTCCATATATTCCAGAGTAATTTTTCTTGGCCTAGCTGACCCTCTGAATTTTTAAAAATAATTTTTCTATGCCTTTTTGTTCAGAGTAATTTTTCTTGGCCTAGCTGACCCTCTGGATTCTAAAGAATAATTTTTCTGGGACTATCCGGCCCTCCGAATTTGTAAAATTATTTTTTCTAGACCTATGACCCTCTGGATTACTCAAAAGATGTGTTCTAAATCCTCTATCAGCTTCTGGATTTTAAAGAATAACTTTCTGGACCTATCTGAGCCTCTGGATTTTTAAAAATATTTTTGCCAAAACCCGTCAGGGCCTCTGAATTTAAGAATATATGTTCAAGGCCTCTTAGGGCCACCGACTAGTTAAATCTCTTTTTATCCTTACCTTATCCTCAAAATATTTAACCTGCTGCATATTCCTGGGGAACCCATCAATAATTATGCCCTGCTTATCCGACATTTGACGCAAATTTGTTTCCAAAATGCTGTTGATGGCCTTTTCCGGGGCCATTTCCCCAGCTGCTAAGGCTTCCTTAACGGCATAACTTTCTGTATTGGCACGTGGCGCGGCATCGGTAATGCTGCGCAATAGGCGGCCCACACTGGAAAAATAAATAATAAATTTAAACCTTTTTTTAAATTCTGCATTTTCGTGTCTTACCTAAAATGAGCCCATCCCGGATTCAAACCAACCGCCTTCATACACAGCGTAGCCTTATTGCTACCCGGTCCACCAATCACCCATATTACCGGCGGTATACCATTCATATCGTTGCTCATCGAGGTGGCTGCATTGGTCAACATCGGTTGTCTGGTGACCGCCCCCGGACCTGCCGAACCCACTGCTTGGGCTGCATTTGAGGCAATGTGCGATATTACAGCATTTGTTATATTCCGATCGTCCATTAGATGGTTAGTGGTGGTCGTCTGTTGCTGTATTGGTGGCACTGTTGAAAGTGATTGACCAGCGTTATAATTAAGATTTCCTGGAATATTCTGTGGTGGTTGTGGTGGTGCTTGACTAGGTGCCGTATCTACGCTAACTATACTGCCCGGTATATCATTTATCCCTCTGCCCATACCTGTTACTCCATTGAGAATGGCCTCCTGATTTTCCAGCGAACTCAATATGTCAAGCACAGCCGAACGGAAATCTTTGTAGACCTCTGAGGGGGCTCGTTCACCATTAACCTGAAAGTGGGGGAGAGATTGTTGGAAACCCAGGGTTTTTATGGGGTATCAGGTTGAATACTTACCGCTATTAACATATCGCTTTGATCGAAATAATCCGCCACCGGCATAACATTCTTAAAGAAATTCTCTAATTCCATTTTGGCTAAGGAGAGCACGACATGACCCAATTTGGCGCCATAATCGATTTGTTTTTGTAGCACCGATTGACGCCAGGATATCAGTATGACACCGTTGACTACTTGAATCTGAAAAAAAGAAATACAAAAGAAAGGACATTAAGGAGAACGACTATCGGAGGTAGGGATAAGTAAATCGACTTTTTATATTGAAAAGTCTAAAAGTCTACGTCGACTTCTGATCTATCAGAAAATCGTAAAGTCGATTTTTCAAGATCGACTTTCGATTTTCTTCATATATACTTGTTTTTTTTTTATAAAAAAGCTCAAATTGCCCAAAAATTTCACTTCCCGGAACTTTACTTTAGCTGTTCACAATAATTCATATAAAAAATCAAATTTTTAGTAGATTTTGCAGAAGTCATTAAAAGTCGAAAATCGATTTTGAACAATTTTGATAAAAACGAAAAGTTTCAGATTGCTGAAAACTATTTCATGTAGGTCCCGCAAAAAACGAAAATATTTTTCAGGAGCAATAAAAAATTACCGCATCTGGAATACCCGAACTTTCCCTTTATTTCAAATCATTTTCAATGTATTAAATTATGGCCCTTCCTAATGGAAAGGCCTCTGAAAAAATTCCGTTTAGACTCATTAGAGTGCTCCTCTCCACGGAAATCTTTAGTAAAAGGCGAAAGATTTATTCGACAACTGAAGAGAAGCCAGAGTGATTTGACCACCGTCAAAAGTGGAATATAAGAGTGACCACTAGTACAACGTGAATGAGAATTACGATGAGATAAACATTGCTAGCGCACACAATGTGTGACACTGAAAATCTCCGAACATTGAAATAAAACCACCACCACTTTTACATACACACACACTCTTGCTATACAGTAATGCAGAGCTGGAATGTAGTAACCAACAGCTAGTAATATGGAAATAGTGGTTGTTGTGTGTGCTGTATATTTGTTGTTGTAGATACTGACTCATTAATTTATTGTTGTTTTTTTGTTACTATGATCTTTGTGAATAATATTGAAGGTATATATTGCAAAAGTTCCACTAATTCGTATTCATTTTATATATGTTATGCCTTTATTGTGCATGAACGAGGAAACTCATTGCAAAACTTATGAAATCCCAACCCTGACTGGGTAGAGTTACCAAGATGAAATTTTGAGATTAACTACAAGGGTTTAAATTTTTTTAAATAATTCTATAAGGTGCAGGTTTGGTCACTACTAATGTATCCAAGTTTTTGCTAGTGAGATCTCAAAATAAATTTTTGTCCGGAATCTTTTTGAAAAAAAAAAAATATATATATCGAAAACTGTGTTCGGGCAATATGGTACAGCTATATGAAATTTATATTAAATAATAATTTACATTCGGTCAAAAAATAAAATAATTTTATTCAAAATCGACACTGAAATCGGATTTTATAGAAAATTATTTCTGGGCCGATCCGACCCTCTAGATTTTAAAGAAAATTCTTTCTGGGCCTATCTGACCCTCTATATTTTAAAGAAAATTCCTTCTGGGTCTAGGTCTCATCCTCTGAATTATTAAGAATAATTTTACTAGACAGATTTGTCCCTCCGGATTTTTAAAATATTTTTTCTGGGTTTGTTTGACCGTCTGGATTTTTAAGAATATTTTTTTTCTGGGTCCATCTGACGCTCTGCATTTTTAAGAATATTTTTTAGACTTGTCTGACCTTCTGGATTCTTAAAAATAATTTTTCTAGGCCTATCTGACCCTCTAGCTTTTTTTAGAATAATTTTTCTAGACCTCTGGATCTCTTGAACCTCTAGATGTTTAAAATTATTTTTTTGAAAATCTGGCGCTACTGGTGACCAGCGACGTAGCTATTTTTTATTAGCGGGTACCCCCGAAATGAAAATGCTGGTGTCTATGATATTTTCGCCAAAAAATGCTTAAAATTCTCGGACCATTTGTCCCGTTAAATGTTAGTCTATCATCATTAAAACAACCATGAATATTTGATGACCAGATTTCTTTCCCTTTGTGTAACATTTCCTAATGTTCGGGTCATAATAAAAACATAATAATAAAAACAGCCAAAAAAATATTTTTGGTCCATTAACCGATCATTACTATAGGTGTAGTTTTTGGCCAGAACTGAGGCCTGTAGTTTAATTATAATATACGAATGGACAGAGCATGCGTGTCTAGATCGATTTAGATAGTCTGTCGTTACAAACTTTTGGGACACACAAACGAATAATATTCTCAAAACACAGTTGTGTGGAGTATAAATATTTTTGGAAGTATCGAAAATATTTTTCACGTGATCTTCAATGAACCAAGATATCAGTGAACCAAAGGTATTCTAGCCACTGGGAACTCTAAATGTCTAATTCCGGCTACTATTTCATTTTCTAGCCCCCTATGAACCATTGTATGTTTAGAATAATTTTTCTTGGCCTCTGGATTTTACAGAACCCTTTTTTAGGCCTATCTGAGCTTTTGAATGTTTAAGAATAATTTTTTGGCATATGTGACCCTCTGGATTTTTAAGAATCTTTCTGACCTGTCAGAGCATCTAAATATTAAAGAATAATTTTTCAAAGTCAATCAAATTTATGCGCCTATCTGACCCTCTGTAGTATTTTAATTATAAGTTTGCAAGGTCTGCTGGATTTTTAAGAATATTTTTAAAGGTTAATCTGAGCCATTGAATTTTTAAGAATACATTTTCTGTTCCTACTCTAAATGTCTAATTCCGGCTATTATTTTTATTTTCTAACCCTATCTGAACCATTGTGTGTTTAGAATAATTTTTCTAGGCCTCTGGATTATAAGGAACCATTTTCTGGGCCTATCTAAGCTTTTGAATGTTTAAGTATAATTGTTTTTGGCCTATGTAACCCTCTGGATTTTTAAGAACCTTTCTTCTAGGCCTGTCTGAGCCTCTGAATATTAAAGAATATTTTTTTAAAGTCAATCTCATACAAGATTTTTCAGAATAAATTTATGTGCCTATCTGACGGTCTGATGTTTTAAGTATTAAGTTTGCCAGGTCTGCTTGACACTCTGGATTTTTCAGAATATTTTTAAGGTTCATCTGAGCCACTGTATTTCTAAGAATACATTTTCTCTTCCTATCTAAACCCTCCTGACTTTAAAACAAATTAATTTTTTAGGCCTTTCCGATACTGTAAATATTTAATAATAATTTGTCTAGGCCTATGTCGCCCTTTCGATTTTTAAAAATATTTGTTCTAAGCCCATCTAAGTCCCAATTTAGATTAGGCGAGTTTACCTGCGGCAAGTCTTAGTTTGTAGGAGAGAGTTGCAAGGGGAATAGAAATGAAAATAAAAATTTGCTCGCATCGGCAATTTTCTGGCAATTCGTTTTGTTTATTTCGTGTCAGTAATTTGAAATACCAATACAAATGCAGAACATGTTCGATGAGGGTACTTTTTTCTGCTGTATTCATATGTATTCAGAAAAAAAACAAATATTTTGAAACCGAATTGCCTTGTATAGACGCATGAAGCAAGTTCAGAAGAGAGCGATAAGAATTGCTGCAAGTAAACTCGCCTAATCTAAATCAGGACTAACCGTCTGCATCAAGGTAGATACATAAGGTAGCCGCATCGGCGAATTGGGAACATGATATGTCAAAATAGTTAACAAGGCAAATAATAATTGATTCGCCGTAACATATCAAATTTGAAGCGAATTTCATTCAACCAATCAGAATTCAGCATTTTGAAATATTAAAAATATTTGTTTACTTTTTAGTAATTTTTAAAATTATGAATGTTTGTGCAAATTCAGATTGGTGATTGAAAAAGAACATCAAACCGCGACTTAAATTCAATGAAGAACTTAGGAACGGAACCGGGCGTTGACTATTTATCCTTGAATTTTAATGCATTCCATGGACTCCAAATGAAATTCGAAACAAATTTAAATAATGATAAAGGCATACAAAACGTGTTTCGGTGTCGGAAATCTAGCAAAATTTAACTGCTCCAAGATTCACAAATACGGACAAAATATTCTGGGTGTAGAATCCACTATCTTTTTTCTGTTTAAATTTCATCTCCTTTAAGGGTAGAGTTTGTTCTTATGTTATCTGTTGTATCAACTGAAATTCAAGTCATATCTGTGTGCCCATCCATCTGTACTTCATTAAGTTATGATGTTCATTTTGGTCAAAGGCAAAACCAATAGTTTTGGCAATGATATTTTGAAATGGACCAATAACTTTATTTCATTTTCTATGAAGGTCATAACTATGGTATTGTTAGAGGCTGAAGTATAAGATAATCACCGCATAGTTTTGCTCCGCAAAAAATTTAAGTCCAATATTCCAGATTTATGTTATTGGTTTTTTTAATTCTTTCACAACATGTATTTCAATAAAAAGCAAACGCATTGTTTTTGTTTTTAAATTTAAATTCTCTTTTTAAATAACAAAATTCTGTTTGACATATAATGTTACCATCAGCTGCCTTGATACGGTTACCTTATAAATATACCTTGGTCTGCATTTTAATAAATAAATTTTCATGGCCTATATTATCCTTTGTTATTCAAAGCCTATCAGACAATCGATTTTTAAGAATACATTTTCTAAGAGTATGAATTTGCAGGCATTATTTTGGTACACCTATCTGACCCTCTTAATGTTTAAGAATATTTTTTCAAGGCCTATCTGATCCCCTTAATTTTGAAGTATAATTTTGGTATGCCTTTTTAAATGTGAGCTTGTGTATATTCGGAACCGTTCTTGGTCTATCTGAGCCTGTGAATGTTTAAACAATTTTTCTAGGCCAATCTGGGCTTGTAAATGTTTAAAAACAATTTTCTAGGCCTTTCTAGGGGCTGTCTTTATCCTCGAGAAAAACAATCTAACAATCTATCTTTCTCAAGTCTAACTACATCGGGATTTATACTTAAGAAAATAGTTTCAAAATATCGATCCCTAAAATTATATATAATTTTTGCTAGCTCTATCTGACCCTATGTAGGGTTAAGAATAATTTTTCTTAAATTGAATGTTTGAGAATTATTTTTGAAGACCCTGTTCTGATCCTTTAGTTTTTTGAGAATATTTTTAAAGGTCTATCTGAGCAACTGGATTTGTAAGAATATTTTTTTAAAGCCTATCTGAGCCACTGAATTTTTATGAATGTGTTTTGGCTTTAAATAAACCTAGACTTTAAATAAAATATGTTTTAAAATTGCCCAATCTAAGACTTCGGAAAAATATCTGTAAAATATCCACTCCTATCCTCCAAGATTTTTTTAATGTTTGCAAATTTTCACGCCTAAAATTAGAATTAAAAATTTGGTTTGTGAAAATCCTCGACTATTGAGGACTTCCTCGCCTAAAATTAAACTTGAATTGAAACACATACGGATTCCCTATAATACCAATTTTGTTACATGGCAACCCTAATTAAAATGTGCTTTTCATAGCATGATGATGTGTCATCATTTATTGTGGTGCTGTATTTAATAGCTATGTTTTATCTACTACTGTAAATAAATAAAAAAAAATAATTTGTTTATGTTGCTGGACTGATACAGAGCCTCTAAGAGATTTTTAATTAAAAATTAATTTTTTTCAACAAAAAATTTAATTTTTATTCAACAAATTATTTCAAAGTGATATCTCATTCGTTATTTTAAATTTTCCAAAAATATTACGCGAAAAAACTTGCCTAATAATCTGACATGCTGAACAAGTATTCATTCGCACGTAGACGTAGTATCTGCTGATACAGCACATAAATGAACTGTGCCCAGCTGCTTAACAACCAACCTCTCTTGCTTGTCCCGCAAATCCGACTGCTACTTCCAGAATTGTTGATAGCACACAAGCCAAGCAAAAAAACAATACAACCTTTGTTGTTGTGAAACACTTCACAAAGGGGTTGCTTGCTTATGGTTCGGAATGTTCGAACATCGAACACACATACGTACATATATACATATTTCTGTACGAATATCTGATAGTAGGTAGGTAGCACGATGACTGTTGAAAAATTATGTTTGTTCATCGTATGCCTCTTTCGCTGTTATTTTCCTATGCTATAACTTTATTCATTGCTTAAATGCCACATTTCCCCGTACCGTTACTATCACATAATTCTCATTCAGTTGAGTGATTCATATGGTTATGATGTTCCCATTGTGCCGAGTCAAGTTATCGCTTCTCGGCCTTATGGCTAAGATCAAAGTGTAGTATCTGTTCTTATCAGCTTAACATCTGATAGATCCTCCATCGGAGGACAACAAATGTTAAACTGATTTTTGGAAATAGGCGGGGTGTTTAGGGGCTTGCTCCACCCCTGCCACGGGTTGGCCCGGTATTGCAGTACCGCCGGGATTTCGGCCCACATTAAATAAATACATTACAAAATTATTTTTAAAGTTGTTTCCCATCATCGGAAGCACAATAAAGATGATGGGAATATGGGCGATAATTGGTTGCAGAATCAATAATCCCGACACCTTTTTAATATTATTTTTCGTCCATACACGGTTATGGATTTCCTTACAAAATTCTCTAACACAGTTTGCTGGATGTTGAAAAATATTGTCTAAAGTTCAATGAGCCTCTGTTGGACCTTAAAAATATTTTTTTTATAGATCTACACCTCTGTGGTACCTGGAAGAAATATTTTTTTATAGATCTATACACCTCTGTGGAACCTGGAAAAATATTCTTTAAAAAATCCACGCCTTTTATAGGCCTTGAAAAAATATTCTTTAAAAAATCCACGCCTTTTATAGGCCTTGAAAAAATATTCTTTAAAAAATCCACGCCTTTTATAGGCCTTGAAAAAATATTCTTTAAAAAATCCACGCCTTTTATAGGCCTTGAAAAAATGTCCTTTAAAAAATCCACGCCTTATATCGGCCTTGAAAAAATGTCCTTTAAAAAATCCACGCCTTATATCGGCCTTGAAAAAATGTCCTTTAAAAAATCCACGCCTTATATCGGCCTTGAAAAAATGTCCTTTAAAAAATCCACGCCTTATATCGGCCTTGAAAAAATGTTCTTTAAAAAATCCGCGCCTTGAAAAATGTCCTTTAAAAAATCCACGTCTTATATCGGCCTTGAAAAAATGTCCTTTAAAAAATCCACGCCTTATATCGGCCTTGAAAAAATGTCCTTTAAAAAATCCACGTCTTATATCGGCCTTGAAAAATGTTCTTTAAAAAATCTACGCCTTGTTCGGGCCTTGAAAAAACATTCTTTAAGAATCTACGCCTTGTTTGGGCCTTGAAAAAGTATTCTTTAAAAAATCCACGCCTCTGTGGGACCTTGAAAAATATATATTTTTTAAAAATCCTGTCTGGAAAATATTTTTTTATCGACCTCCTTCAGGGTGAACTACTGCCATATAAAACATAAATCAATTTTTCATCATCTAATAAAAAAAGTTTTGGTTATTTTCCCACAATTTATGACATTGGCGGACCGGGCAGAGCACTCCTACATTCGTGTGACATTGGACATGGACTACATACATAAGTGTGTGTAACTCTGACACATGCTGTCGGGCTCAGGACAATGACTAGTTGTGGCGGCGGTGGTGGTATCGTCCTTCTAGCCACATTTCCGCTATCGAATGACCGACCAACCGAATCACCACCACTGCCCGACCTCTACTTTTTTCCTCCAATATTCAGGTGGTAGTGCATCATTCATTAATGACATTGTTGGTGGGGTTGGCTGGCAATTGGGGCGGCAGGGTGAACCCACGAACCGAACGAACGAGTGAATGAATGATTTATTATTAATTAAACATTTTAATTAATTCAGGTTCAAATTCAAGCACAGCGCTAGCCGCTCGTGCTCGTTATTGGCCATGTAATAGGGAAAAACCAAAGACAACCTCCCCCGCAACCCAACGAAGTTCGAAAATGAGGCCAAACTCAAACCGCAAGAACCACAAAACTGAACTGAATGGCAACTTGATTAAAATTTATTGTGTAAACAATTCGGCCGAATGAGTGGTGGGTCTCCAAAGGGTGGGGGTGGGAGAAGTTAGGAACCTTTTGTTGTGGCCCTGTGAAAGGGATAATCAACATTCAGGGCCTTAGTGTTAAACAAATATGTCTATATGTTCTTATCTAGCCGAACTTTGTGTGTTTAAACAGAAAGGACAAGGAAAACAAATAAGGCGAAGAATTACATGTAGGCCAAGAAGTCGCAATGAAGTAATAATTAAAGCAGGAGCAGAACTTCTAACGGATAGTGGGAAATTATAAGCCCACCGAAGTGGGAATTTAAAACAAAATGTTTAAGGTCGAACAGAAGTTAAAGATCTTTAAAGGTGGATTTTTTTAAATATTTTTTGAAGGATATTTTTTCAGGCATCCAGACAAGGCGTGGATTTTTTAAAGGAGATTTTTGCAGGCATCCGGACATGGCATGGATTTTTTAAAGGATATTTTTTCAGGCATCCAGACAAGGTGTGGGTTTTTTAAAGGATGTTTTTTTCAGGCATCCAGACATGGCGTGAATTTCTTTCCGGGCATCCAGACAAGGCGTGGATTTTTTAAAGGATATTTCTTTCCGGGCATCCAGACAAGGCGTGGATTTTTTAAAGGATATTTCTTTCCGGGCATCCAGACAAGGCGTGGATTTTTTAAAGGATATTTTTGTCAGGGACTTTTGCTAGGATTGGGTAATTCAGGTATTCTTTGTTTGTACTCACCTTCTCTGAATATTCGACAACATCTCGCATCGATCGCGGATATCCTGAGATTAAATAGGCTTTGGCAGCTGGAGCCATTTTCATTTCTAACATTAAAACTTCGGTGACGGTTTTTGAAGATAATTGTGAAAAGTCTTGCATATCTGTAACAAGAAACAACAATTAATGGCAGTTGGGTACCTCTCCTCACCCTCTTCGAACTTACCGTTTCCCATGGCATACTGTTGCAGCAAATCCATCATATTGATGTGTGTCACCCCACGGCGTTCCTGCATAAAGGTGTCGCAGTGGGTCACTTTGCCACTACCTGGGCCGCCTAAAACAAATATCACTGGCACTTTGGGCGGATCGAATTTTATTTTTCCAACATTTTGCATATCGGTAGCGTTTATATTTGGCGAACCGACTAAACGTCCACCGCCAGCGCTGGCACTGTTCTGATTTTGAGTAGTACGATTCCATTCGTTGCCTTGTTCGCCGGTGTCCTGTGCTGCACTGGCATCTGGTCAAAGTAAACAAAACAAAAACCGAACACAGGTGGGTGGAAGGTGTTAATAACAAATTTTGTTGTTAAAAAGACAAGCAAAAGAAAATTGAGTTTTTGGTTCAGAGGGTTGGATCTATTGACCTATGACATATAAGAAGTTTTTGTTCTTGGGTTTTTTTGAGGAGGTGACAGACTGTCTGTCTTACATGGAATTCTTAATAAAATTCATTAGAAATTTATAAAAAACGAATTATAAATTTCAGAAATTTTTAATTATTAAATAGGATGGCGGAATGGCGGGACAAGGCAAGGTTTTTGGCCACAAAAGTGGCCAAGGACTTCAACATAAATTTAAAGGTTTGTAAGGCAATATATAATCTTTTAAAAAAAAATATTTTTTTCAAGATCCCAACAAGGCGTGGATTTTTTAAAGAATATTTTTTCAAGGTCCCAACAAGGCGTGGATTATTTAAAGAATATTTTTTCAAGGTCCCAACAAGGCATGGATTTTTTAAGGAATATTTTTTCAAGGTCCCAACAAGGCGTGGATTTTTTAAAGAATATTTTTTCAAGGTCCCAACAAGGCGTGGATTTTTTAAAGAATATTTTTTCAAGGTCCCAACAAGGCGTGGATTTTTTAAAGAATATTTTTTCAAGGTCCCAACAAGGCGTGGATTTTTTAAAGAATATTTTTTCAAGGTCCCAACAAGGCGTGGATTTTTTAAAGAATATTTTTTCAAGGTCCCAACAAGGCGTGGATTTTTTAAAGAATATTTTTTCAAGGTCCCAACAAGGCGTGGATTTTTTAAAGAATATTTTTTCAAGGTCCCAACAAGGCGTGGATTTTTTAAAGGAATATTTTTTCAAGGTCCCAACAAGGCGTGGATTTTTAAAAGAATATTTTTTCAAGGTCCCAACAAGGCGTGGATTTTTTAAAGAATATTTTTTCAAGGTCCCAACAAGGCGTGGATTTTTTAAAGAATATTTTTTCAAGGTCCCAACAAGGCGTGGATTTTTTAAAGAATATTTTTTCAAGGCGTGGATTTTTAAAAAATATTTTTTCAAGGCGTGGATTTTTAAAGAATATTTTTTCAAGGCGTGGATTTTTAAAGAATATTTTTTCAAGGCGTGGATTTTTAAAGAATATTTTTTCAAGGCGTGGATTTTTAATAAATATTTTTTCAAAGGGCGTAGATTTTTAATAAATATTTTTTCAAAGGGCGTAGATTTTTAATAAATATTTTTTCAAAGGGCGTAGATTTTTAATAAATATTTTTTCAAGGCGTGGATTTTTAAAGAATATTTTTTCAAGGCGTGGATTTTTAAAGAATATTTTTTCAAGGCGTGGATTTTTAAAGAATATTTTTTCAAGGCGTGGATTTTTAAAGAATATTTTTTCAAGGCGTGGATTTTTAAAGAATATTTTTTCAAGGCGTGGATTTTTAAAGAATATTTTTTCAAGGCGTGGATTTTTAAAGAATATTTTTTCAAGGCGTGGATTTTTTAAAAACAGTTTTTCAAGGTCTTCCCAGATCGTGGATCTTTCTCATAAAATTCCCGCCAATATTTTTTGTTAGGCCGCGTTGCATGACATTCTAAAATTAATACGAATTCATTTAAAAAATGACAGTTTTTTGTTGTTGCCAGCGACAACAAACGTCACTTCACTACGTTTATTTGTGCCAACAAGTTCACCCACATCTCCACATGTATGTGAGGATGTGTGCGGGTGCCTGACTGTGTATATGTTTTTTTTTCACAAATACAGATTTGTATTATTCCTTTCGTTGTTTACTTTTATTGATTTTCTTCTCACCCACATTTACGTATTTTAATTGACATGTTTTTTTCATTTTCATTTCCATTTGGTTGTTATTTGGTCGACTGTCATATCCTTCGGAAATAATAATACGAGGGAGTCAGACGACATGCACCCGTGGTAATGTACACGTGTATGTTTGTAGGCGAAAGCTTGCGTGTGTGTGTGGGTGAGTGAGCATGAAAGTGCTGAGGATAATAATTCTCACAGGTTACTGTTGTCTCTCAGAAGCACATTTTATGGGGGATAACAACATCGATAAGATAGGAGTGACAGAATTGTTTACATCTGTGCGGGACCTTGAAAAAATATTCTTTAAAAAATCCACGCCTTGTTGGGACCTTGAAAAAATATTCTTTAAAAAATCCACGCCTTGTGTAGGACCTTGAAAAAATATTCTTTAAAAAATCCACGCCTTGTGTAGGACCTTGAAAAAATATTCTTTAAAAAATTCACGCCTTGTGTAGGACCTTGAAAAAATATTCTTTAAAAAATCCACGCCTTGTGTAGGACCTTGAAAAAATATTCTTTAAAAAATCCACGCCTTGTGTAGGACCTTGAAAAAATACTCTTTAAAAAATCCACGCCTTGTGTAGGACCTTGAAAAAATATTCTTTAAAAAATCCACGCCTTGTGTAGGACCTTGAAAAAATATTCTTTAAAAAATCCACGCCTTGTGTAGGACTTTGAAAAAATATTCTTTAAAAAATCCACGCCTTGTGTAGGACCTTGAAAAAATATTCTATAAAAAATTCACGCCTTGTGTAGGACCTTGAAAAAAATATTCTTTAAAAAATCCACGCCTTGTGTAGGACCTTGAAAAAATATTCTTTAAAAAATCCACGCCTTGTGTAGGACCTTGAAAAAATATTCTTTAAAAAATCCACGCCTTGTGTAGGACCTTGAAAAAATATTCTTTAAAAAATCCACGCCTTGTTAGGACCTTGAAAAAATATTCTTTAAAAAATCCACGCATTGTTGGGACCTTGAAAAAATATTCTTTAAAAAATCCACGCCTTGTTGGGACCTTGAAAAAATATTCTTTAAAAAATCCACGCCTTGTTGGGACCTTGAAAAAATATTCTTTAAAAAATCCACGCCTTGTTGGGACCTTGAAAAAATATTCTTTAAAAAATTTACGCCTTGTTGGGACCTTGAAAAAATATTCTTTAAAAAATCCACGCCTTGTTGGGACCTTGAAAAAATATTCTTTAAAAAATCCACGCCTTGTTGGGACCTTGAAAAAATATTCTTTAAAAAATCCACGCCTTGTTGGGACCTTGAAAAAATATTCTTTAAAAAATCCACGCCTTGTTGGGACCTTGAAAAAATATTCTTTAAAAAATCCACGCCTTGTTGGGACCTTGAAAAAATATTCTTTAAAAAATCCACGCCTTGTTGGGACCTTGAAAAAATATTCTTTAAAAAATCCACGCCTTGTTGGGACCTTGAAAAAATATTCTTTAAAAAATCCACGCCTTGTTGGGACCTTGAAAAAATATTCTTTAAAAAATCCACGCCTTGTTGGGACCTTGAAAAAATATTCTTTAAAAAATCCACGCCTTGTTGGGACCTTGAAAAAATATTCTTTAAAAAATCCACGCCTTGTTGGGACCTTGAAAAAATATTCTTTAAAAAATCCACGCCTTGTTGGGACCTTGAAAAAATATTCTTTAAAAAATCCACGCCTTGTTGGGACCTTGAAAAAATATTCTTTAAAAAATCCACGCCTTGTTGGGACCTTGAAAAAATATTCTTTAAAAAATCCACGCCTTGTTGGGACCTTGAAAAAATATTCTTTAAAAAATCCACGCCTTGTTGGGACCTTGAAAAAATATTCTTTAAAAAATCCACGCCTTGTTGGGACCTTGAAAAAATATTCTTTAAAAAATCCACGCCTTGTTGGGACCTTGAAAAAATATTCTTTAAAAAATCCACGCCTTGTTGGGACCTTGAAAAAATATTCTTTAAAAAATCCACGCCTTGTTGGGACCTTGAAAAAATATTCTTTAAAAAATCCACGCCTTGTTGGGACCTTGAAAAAATATTCTTTAAAAAATCCACGCCTTGTTGGGACCTTGAAAAAATATTCTTTAAAAAATCCACGCCTTGTTGGGACCTTGAAAAAATATTCTTTAAAAAATCCACGCCTTGTTGGGACCTTGAAAAAATATTCTTTAAAAAATCCACGCCTTGTTGGGACCTTGAAAAAATATTCTTTAAAAAATCCACGCCTTGTTGGGACCTTGAAAAAATATTCTTTAAAAAATCCACGCCTTGTTGGGACCTTGAAAAAATATTCTTTAAAAAATCCACGCCTTGTTGGGACCTTGAAAAAATATTCTTTAAAAAATCCACGCCTTGTTGGGACCTTGAAAAAATATTCTTTAAAAAATCCACGCCTTGTTGGGACCTTGAAAAAATATTCTTTAAAAAATCCACGCCTTGTTGGGACCTTGAAAAAATATTCTTTAAAAAATCCACGCCTTGTTGGGACCTTGAAAAAATATTCTTTAAAAAATCCACGCCTTGTTGGGACCTTGAAAAAATATTCTTTAAAAAATCCACGCCTTGTTGGGACCTTGAAAAAATATTCTTTAAAAAATCCACGCCTTGTTGGGACCTTGAAAAAATATTCTTTAAAAAATCCACGCCTTGTTGGGACCTTGAAAAAATATTCTTTAAAAAATCCACGCCTTGTTGGGACCTTGAAAAAATATTCTTTAAAAAATCCACGCCTTGTTGGGACCTTGAAAAAATATTCTTTAAAAAATCCACGCCTTGTTGGGACCTTGAAAAAATATTCTTTAAAAAATCCACGCCTTGTTGGGACCTTGAAAAAATATTCTTTAAAAAATCCACGCCTTGTTGGGACCTTGAAAAAATATTCTTTAAAAAATCCACGCCTTGTTGGGACCTTGAAAAAATATTCTTTAAAAAATCCACGCCTTGTTGGGACCTTGAAGAAATATTCTTTAAAAAATCCACGCCTTGTTGGGACCTTGAAAAAATATTCTTTAAAAAATCCACGCCTTGTTGGGACCTTGAAAAAATATTCTTTAAAAAATCCACGCCTTGGGAAGACCTTGAAAACATATTCTTTTAAAAGCCCACGCCTTGGAAAGACCTTGAAAAAATATTCTTGGGAAGACCTTGAAAAAATATTCTTTTAAAAGCCCACGCCTTGGGAAGACCTTGAAAAAATATTCTTTTAAAAGCCCACGCCTTGGGAAGACCTTGAAAAAATATTCTTTAAAAAATCCACGCCTTGGGAAGACCTTGAAAAAATATTCTTTTAAAAGCCCACGCCTTGGGAAGACCTTGAAAAAATATTCTTTAAAAAATCCACGCCTTGGGGAGACCTTGAAAAAATATTCTTTTAAAAGCCTACGCCTTGGGAAGACCTTGAAAAAATATTCTTTTAAAAGCCCACGCCTTGGGAAGACCTTGAAAAAATATTCTTTAAAAAATCCACGCCTTGGGAAGACCTTGAAAAAATATTCTTTAAAAAATCCACGCCTTGGGAAGACCTTGAAAAAATATTCTTTTAAAAGCCCACGCCTTGGGAAGACCTTGAAAAAATATTCTTTAAAAAATCCACGCCTTGGGGAGACCTTGAAAAAATATTCTTTTAAAAGCCTACGCCTTGGGAAGACCTTGAAAAAATATTCTTTTAAAAGCCCACGCCTTGGGAAGACCTTGAAAAAATATTCTTTAAAAAATCCACGCCTTGGGAAGACCTTGAAAAAATATTCTTTAAAAAATCCACGCCTTGGGAAGACCTTGAAAAAATATTCTTTTAAAAGCCCACGCCTTGGGAAGACCTTGAAAAAATATTCTTTAAAAAATCCACGCCTTGGGGAGACCTTGAAAAAATATTCTTTTAAAAGCCTACGCCTTGGGAAGACCTTGAAAAAATATTCTTTTAAAAGCCCACGCCTTGGGAAGACCTTGAAAAAATATTCTTTAAAAAATCCACGCCTTGGGAAGACCTTGAAAAAATATTCTTTAAAAAATCCACGCCTTGGGAAGACCTTGAAAAAATATTCTTTTAAAAGCCCACGCCTTGGGAAGACCTTGAAAAAATATTCTTTAAAAAATCCACGCCTTGGGGAGACCTTGAAAAAATATTCTTTTAAAAGCCTACGCCTTGGGAAGACCTTGAAAAAATATTCTTTTAAAAGCCCACGCCTTGGGAAGACCTTTAAAAAATATTCTTTAAAAAATCCACGCCTTGGGAAGACCTTGAAAAAATATTCTTTAAAAAATCCACGCCTTGGGAAGACCTTGAAAAAATATTCTTTTAAAAGCCCACGCCTTGGGAAGACCTTGAAAAAATATTCTTTAAAAAATCCACGCCTTGGGGAGACCTTGAAAAAATATTCTTTTAAAAGCCTACGCCTTGGGAAGACCTTGAAAAAATATTCTTTTAAAAGCCCACGCCTTGGGAAGACCTTGAAAAAATATTCTTTAAAAAATCCACGCCTTGGGAAGACCTTGAAAAAATATTCTTTAAAAAATCCACGCCTTGGGAAGACCTTGAAAAAATATTCTTTTAAAAGCCCACGCCTTGGGAAGACCTTGAAAAAATATTCTTTAAAAAATCCACGCCTTGGGAAGACCTTGAAAAACTGTCTTTAAAAAATCCAAGCCTTGGGAAGACCTTGAAAAACTGTCTTTAAAAAATCCAAACCTTGGGAAGACCTTGAAAAAATATTCTTTAAAAAATCCACGCCTTGGGAAGACCTTGAAAAACTGTCTTTAAAAAATCCAAACCTTGGGAAGACCTTGAAAAACTGTCTTTAAAAAATCCACGCCTTGGGAAGACATTGAAAAAATGTTTTTAAAAAATCCACGCCTTGGGAAGACCTTGAAAAACTGTCTTTAAAAAATCCACGCCTTGGGAAGACCATGAAAAACTGTCTTAAAAAATCCACGCCTTAGGAAGACCTTGAAAAACTGTCTTTAAAAAATCCACGCCATGGGAAGACCTTGAAAAACTGCCTTAAAAAAATCAACGCCTTGGGAAGACCATGAAAAACTGTCTTTAAAAAATCCACGCCTTGGGAAGACCATGAAAAACTGTCTTTAAAAAATCCACGCCTCGGGAAGACCTTGAAAAAATGTTCTTTAAAAAATCCATGCCTCGGCAAGACCTTAAAAGATATTCTTTAAAAAATCCACGCCTTGGGAAGACCTTGAAAAATATTCTTTAAAAAATCCCTGTCAGTTATAGGTCCTTGCTAGGTCCTTGATTGAATCCGTTTATTTTTTTCATTCTTTGTTTCCCTTTTACCGGTTACAATGTTTATTATTTGCTTAGCATTTTAAACTATTTTTCTGCTTCATCCTACAAACGGGCAGTTCCTGTCTGCGGTGGCCATAGGGCCACAGGTCTCTGTGCAACACAACAACAGCAAATAATTTATTTGCATACAAATGAGGAATAGTTTAACTTAAAAATAGATATTTTCGCTTTGTCGAGTATGGAAGTGAGTCCCCCCCTCATTTTTTTATTTTGCAAATTTATGTCCTGGTGACGCAGATCCGTCAATCCACATATCCTTCCCATAGAGCAACAGTGTAAAACTTTGTTGTTGTTCTAGAATTTCATGCTCGGCGGCATTAATTGAGAACGAGAACGGAAACTATGGACAAAAATGTGGCACAATCGAACAACAAACCTGGTTATTATCTACCGGAAGTTGGACCAAACAAAAGAAAGGCGAACGAACGCGAACGTGAACACGAAAGCGTATGTGGGCTTAGTTGCTGCCTGTCAACAGTTCATTCATATGACAAGAGGACGGGAGGGATGGGGGTGATGGCTATGTAAGTCACCGGGATACAAAATAGCGGTAAATTGCAATTAAAATGTTTAACAACACTTCAGCACGAAACGTATCGGAATGGTCGCAATTTCCGCAATGTTAGCCGGATGATTAATAAACCACCTTCAACATTTCCGATGACAATAGGTTTGGAAATAGTAAAACAACAGGAAGCAGATGAAATATTAATATCTTAACAAATTTCAAGGACCTGTACAATGTGTGGATTTATTACAAAGGCGTGGATTTTTAAAGAATATTTTTTCAAGGACCTATACAAGGCGTGGTTTTTAAAAGAATATTTGTTCAGGGACCTATACAAGGCGTGGTTTTTAAAAGAATATTTGTTCAATGGTTTATATTTTTTTTCAGGGACAAGGCGTGGATTTTAAAGACTATATTTTTTCAGGGACCTATACAAGGCGTTGGTTAATATTTTTTTTTCAGGGACAAGGCGTGGATTTTAAAGAATATTTTTTCAGGGACCTATACAAGGCGTTGGTTAATATTTTTTTTTCAGGGACAAGGCGTGGATTTTAAAGAATATTTTTTCAGGGACCTATACAAGGCGTTGGTTAATATTTTTTTTTCAAGGGACCTATACAAAGCGGTAATTTTTAAAGAATATTTTTTTATTGATTTATAAAAAAATTTTTTTCAAGGACCTATTCATGGCATGGAATTTAATAAATTTTGTTTTCAGTTGCATGAGTCCTCCTCTTCGGTATTAAACTATTAGAAGTTGGGCCATTCCGTAATAAAATAAATATTACCTTGAATGTTTTTTTTGTCCTACCTAACACACTTATTCTGTAACAGTTCACCAAACTGCGGAAGCCCTATCAAGGTCTATACAGGAAATAATCAAACAAAATGTTTTGTATTACAAGGACTCCACAAACAAAGTTCGAAGCCAATAGACTAATTATCAGCAGGACCAAACATACAAACATGGCTCGCTTCGATGTGCAACAGATTCCACAACAACAAAATATTTCAAAGTTAACAACAAATCCAAAAAGAATACACATTTGTATACATACACACATATGGGTGTATGTATATATCCTTTGTGTGTATTTGTCCTTTTGGTAAATCCATTCACTACTCACTACAATTATCCACTTACAATGGCAGTCCGATAATAATCATTATCGCCTCCACCGCCATCATCATCCGCGGCCACCTCGGCATATTGTGCCTATTCCCAACGACCACAACAACAACAAATAATCACTTTTGTACGAAAAAAAAACAAATCAAAATATATATGTATGTAGAAGAACGTATTGAGAGAAAGAGAAAGCAATAGGATCAAGGTCGCCAACAGACCCACTAACACATATACACCTACACATGAACACTGGATATTTGAGTATGTGTTCGCTGTTATCCTCATATGTTGAAATGTGAGCTTTCATAACATTCACTTTCATTTCTTTTCATTCATGTTCCCGGAGAACGCCCTCAACAACAACAACAAAAATAACGCCAACAAAAATGCTCCCTTGATATTTTGCAGTTATCCTGAAGTGCTTGGCCATTTGGGTTTCTCATTTCATTGGAGTGCTATGTGCGTGTGTATGAGTCCTTGTAGTGTGAAAAACATTCAAAGAAATAATGAACTCTATTAGTGACCCATATTCAAGGCTTCATTATACCCTACACAACTATGTTGTCAGGGTATTATAGCTTTGTGCAGCCCCAAGAGTTTGTAACGCCGCGAAATATTGGTCCTAGACCCACCTTTAAGTATACCGGTCGTCATATCTCAACTAGCTGAGTCGATCTAGACATGTGTGTCCGTCCGTCTGTCCATTATAATTTGTAAACACGATACAGGTCACAGTTATGAACCAATCTTCACGAAATTTCGCATATATGATGGGTTCGGCCCAATGAAGATCCCTTTTGCCGCAATTATGGGCCAAACATCGCAAATGTTTACATGGAGAGGGGGATCGGGCCAAAGTATAAGCATACCTGTTTTGATGAAGATCGGCCAATATTGGACCCTTACTTTTGCGTGAAAAATTACAAAATTTATATTCTATGGCGTATATATTTACCCCTGAAGGTCATAGAGGAGTGGTTGACCTTTAAATTGATACCAATTTTATTGTCGTATGTACTCAGATGTAGGAGTTACACTTAAATATTTGCAGTAGCTTACGTATTCAGCTATTACTACAATGGGTTACTACATTGTCACACTAGAGGGCCGAATATAGCTCTGATCGCTTTGAAATGTTCTATGAGGATCCAGGTATGGCCATGGACAACGCCTATAATTTTCGGTGATGACCAGATAGTAATATTGGGATGAAGTGGAGCGAAAACTTAAGTTCTTGTTTTTTTTTTCGAGTCGATCTATAGGCTACAGTTGAAAGCCGAACATCCCAAAACAACCCACCCAACCCAAGAAGAGTTTTTGGTCTTCTTTTAGGTGAAATTTTTTTTATACCTCAAGCGTCCTGAGGTCTGATTTTTCTTTCAAAAATGGTAATTAAGTCAACAAAACCCCGGGGGTTTGTTATTCTATAGAAAAATCCTTAGGTCTCCTGAGGTTTGTTTTTAGATAAAAAGTCAGTTAGGTCTTCTGAGGTCTTTTTTTTACAGAAAACAATTCCGCATGTCCTCTGAAGTCTGTTTTTTAAGAAAAAAAAAATCATCAGACATCCGAGGTAAAATCAAAAAATCAAAAAAAAAAAAAAAAAATCATCAGGTCTCCTGAGGTCTGTTTTTCTATAGAAAAAAAATATTCAGGTCTCTGGCCATTTGCGTAGAAACAAATATTAAAAATATTCAATTTATCAAAAATCAACATTTGAGGTTTTATAGGGCTCGACAAAGAAGAAGCTCGATGTTTGGGTGCCGCATCAATTAACAGAATAAATAGGATGGATGGAATTTCCATCTGCGAAGCCTTGGCCAAACGGAATGAGATATACCCATTTCTTAAATGGATGGTGACTGGAGATGAGAAATGGATCACATACGATCGTGGTCAAAGAGCTATTATATATTTGGCCAAATCGGAAGCTCCGAAGTATTTAAAAAAAGTTCTGTAATTAAAATAATGGATTTCTTTTTCCCCAACCTAATATCATGGACTAGTTGGGATTTATAAGGAACATTTTTATATTTAAAAATCAACGCCTCTGAATATAGCCACTATTCGTCCTTGGAAACATAAATATAACACAACTCGTCTATTTTGCTCCTTTTTAAAACAGGACCTCTATAGAAAATATTTTAAAAAATTACAACTAGGTCTGAGCACGACCTCTATATAAAATCTTTAAAGAATCCACGCCTTTGTCTCTTAATTTTTGTTTAAAAATCCAATCTGAGAAGGATCTCTACAATTTTTTTTTTTAATTTACGCAGACGTCTGGGTAGAACCTCTATAAAAATTCTTAAAAAAATTCAGAACCTCTATAAAAATTCTTAAACAAATCACGCCTACGTCCGAATAGGACCCCTATAAAAAATCTTAAAAAATTCAGGACCTCTATAAAAATACTTTCAACAATTCACGCTTAGGTCTGAGCAAGAGATATAAAAATTCTATAAATTGGCCTTGGCCTCTCTTAAAAATTAATTAAAAATGCACACCTGAATCTGAGCAGGACCCCTCTAAAAATGTTTTAAAAATCCACGCCTAGGTCTGAGCAGCACCTCTATAAAAATTCTTTTAAAAATCCACGCCTAGGTCTGAGCAGTACCATTATAATTTTTTAATATAACCACGCCTAGGTCTGAGCAGGACATTAAATAAATTCTTAAAAAACACGCCTTGGTCTGAGTAGGACATCTATAAAAATTATTTTAAAAAATCCACGCCTAGGTCTGAGCAGCACTCATCTATAAAAAAATTCGTTAAAAAATCCACGCCTAGGTCTGAGCAGAATCTCAATAAACATTCTTTAAAAAAATCCACGCCTAAGGCTAAGTTACTCATCTATAAAAAAAAATCCTTAAAAAAATCCAAGCCTAGGTCTGAGAAGAACCTCTATAAAAATTCTTTAAAAATTTCACTCCTAGAATTCATAACCTTCTCTATTAAATTCTCTAAAAAGGCCTTACTCCTCTCTAGAAAAATCTTTAAAAAATCCACGCCTAGGTCTGAGAAGAACCTCTATAAAAATTCTTTAATCAATCCACGCCTAGGTCTGAGAAGAACCTCTATAAAAATCCTTAAAAAATCCACGCCTAGGTCTGAGAAGAACCTCTATAAAAATTCTTTAATCAATCCACGCCTAGGTCTGAGAAGAACCTCTATAAAAATTCTTTAATCAATCCACGCCTAGGTCCGAGAAGAACCTCTATAAAAATCCTTAAAAAAATCCACGCCTAGGTCTGAGAAGAACCTCTGTAAATATTCTTCAAAAATCCCCGGCTACGTCTGAGCAGGACCTCTATAAAAATTCTTTAAAAATCCACGTCTAGGTATGAGCAGGACTTCTATAAAAATTCTTTAAAAGATCCACGGCTACGTCTGAGCAGGACCTCTATAAAAATTCTTTTAAAAAACCATGCCTAAGTCTAAGCATACCCTCTATAAAAATTCTTTTAAAAAACCATGCCTAAGTCTAAGCAGACCCTCTATAAAAATCCTTTTAAAAAACCTTGCCAAGTCTAAGCAGACCCTCTATAAAATTTTTTTTAAAAGTTTTAATCTTTTAAGTAATATTTTCAAAGGATCAACTGAGTATTCTGAGGGACCAGGAGAGAGAATTTTTAAAAATTATTTTCTAAGGACCAAAACAGTATCAAAAGGGTACCTTTTTAAAATATTTTTCTAAGGAAAACATGTATTTAGGTACTTCAAAAATGCTCTCTATCAAGGATCTAAATACATTTCTATTATTTTTCGAAGGATAAGCAGAACTTCTGGTGTGAAATTTTGTAATGAAAAAAATCAAGAATTTATTCGTTAATATTGAAAGTCCTAGGGTTTTTTTTTATGAAATAATTAACTTAAAAAAATGCTAAGGATCACCATGGCCATAAAATGGCCATACAGAGACGTATTTAAGAATATTTTCCTAAGGGCCACAGTAGAGCTTTGGGAATATTCTTTTTAAAGATCAACGGATTAAAAAAAATACTATTTTAAGGATCAACTGTTTCAATGTTCATTTTTTATAACATCTAGAATATTTTACGAGGACCATCAGACAATGTATGATCAAGGACCTTTTGGGATTTTTAAGAATATTTTTCTATAGTCTTCTAAATTTCTGTAAGGCCCCAATTTTTAATGAGAAACATTGCAGGGACGTAAGATTTGTAACAATGTTTTTTTCTAGACTTTTGAAAGGACTGTCGAATTTTCAAAGAAAAATATTTCAAAAGGTCCTTGAAATGGATTTTTAAGAATATTTTTCTAAAGACTTTTAGAGGACTCCTAGGGCTCTCGACTTGATTTTTTTAGAGAAATTTTGTCAAGGACCCTTGTCTTCCACAAAGAAAAAGAAATAACACACAGTTCAATATACGACCTCCAATTCATACCCTTCCACTCCTCCATTTTGAACAGCAGCTATTGACGATTAATGGAGTGGCTCTGCTAGTCCTTATTTGACAAAATAATAACAAATCAAGAACACCTCTTAAAAAACACGCACTCTCACGCCTTGGGGCAGGGTCGGGGAGGGAACTGTATTTGTCAACAAAAACTGGAGTTATGGTCAAGTGACATACATACATTCACACATAGTTCGTTATATTTTTTTCGTTTTCAATATTTATGGTTTGTTTTTTTTTATTGGGAGGCCTTAGTGGGGCAAATTTTGTCCACCGATTTCCTCTCTTCCTCTCTCTATCTCTCTCGACCACTCACCTGTGTCTAAACAAATACCCATTATCCATTCGGTAGCCAATGTAGCGGAATCACAGCTAATTCCGTGGTTAACGTTTTTCTCCTATTTTTGTTGTTGTTTTTTTCTTTCGTACCGCTCAGCTAACGAAGCCACAAGAAGGCGATGGTTAAACGACAAGGACAATGATTTGTTGGAATTTCGGTTTATTTGTTTTTTTTTTCTTTCTTTCCACCTTTTTTTTGTTTCTTTTATTCGTTTTTATTTTTTTATTTTGGTTTATTGTCCCACTACCTATTTTGGGTTGTAAGCAATTTTAATGAACCGTTATTAACTATTTTTTTATTATAATTTTCTCTTTTCCAATTTTTTTCTTCGTAACACCCAACTTCCGTATCATAAAACCCCCGTTCGGCGTATTAAAAAATAATTTAGTTTTACAATTTTAAAAGGGGATAATTCCGAATAGTTAATGCCACACCAATACCATCACCACCACCACTACAGTTCGTTTACGTGACCCGACATAGCAGTTGCCGACTTCATTGTTTCGAAAACAAGCCATTTCGATTTTTTCGTTTTTCAAAATTATTATCCGTCTATAAAACAATTATTTTAAGTGAAATATCCTGTTTTGAATTTTTTGTTGTTGTATTTGTTGTTTTGTTGTTTTATTATCACAAACTTGCAATCTCAAATCATAAATATTAGAATATTTCAAACACTAATTATTATCATTTGTATTGGAGGGACTTCGTCGTTAGGTTTCGGCGTTTAATTTCTTTCGCTTTTTCATTCCGCTTGGTTCGGCTCTCGATATCAAACTAAACTTTGACATTGTGAAATAGATGAGTTTTTAGCTTCAGTGCCGGTCTGGTGGTCGGTCACACTAACTGCTAGACCTCGTTCATGAATATTTTATCTGTTCTAGCAGTGGTGAGTGGTTCGGTTGTGGCTGCTTTGAGCTACACACCCTACAAAGGGTAATATGAGACCAAGCAACTAAAAAATTTTTTTTCAGGGACCTATACAAGGCATGCATTTTTTTAAAAATATTATTTCAAGGCGTGGATTTTTTAAAAAATATTTTTCCAAGGCGCGGATTTTTTAAAAAAAAAATATATTTTTCCAAGGCGCGGATTTTTAAAAAAAAATATTTTTTCAAGGCGCGGACTTTTTAAAAATATTTTCTCAAGGCATGGATTTTTTTTTAAATTAATTTTTCAAGGAGTGGATTTTTAAAAAATATTGTTTTAAGTCGTGGATTTTTTTTTAATATTTTTAAGTCGTGGATTTTTTTTTAAATATTTTCAAGGCGTGGATTTTTTAAAAAAATATTTTTTGAAGGCTTGGATTTAAAAAAAAAAAAAAAATTTTCAAGGCGTGGATTTTTTACAAAATATTTTTTCAAGGCGTAGATTTTTTAAAAAATATTTTTCAAGGCGTGGATTTTTTAAAAAAAATTTTTCTCAAGGCGTGGATTTTTTTAAAATATTTTCTCAAGGCGTGGATTTTTTTAAAATATTTTCTCAAGGCGTGGATTTTTTAAAAATATTTTTTCAAGGCGTGGATTTTTTAAAAAATATTTTTTCAAGACGTGGATTTTTTAAAAATATTTTTTCAAGGCTTGGATTTTTTAAAAATATTTTTTCAAGGCGTAGATTTTTTAAAAAAAATTTCTCAAGGCGTGGATTTTTAAAAAATATTTTTTGCAAGGCGTGGATTTTTTAAAAAAATATTTTTTCAAGGCGTGGATTTTTTAAAAAATATTTTTTCAAGGCGTGGATTTTTTAAAAAATATTTTTTCAAGGCGTGGATTTTTTAAAAAATATTTTTTGCAAGGCGTGGATTTTTTAAAAAATATTTTTTCAAGGCATGGAATGTGTGCACCTTGTACAGAACAGGCGCAGTTTTCGCTTTGGCGGAAGTACTCAAGAAGTACCAAGCCGATATTATTGCCTTACAGGAAATGCGATGGAAAGGGACTGATGTAAGTAAATCGGATGATTACGCCCTGTATTATAGCTACCATGAAACGAGACGTGAATTTGGCTGCGGATTTATGGTTAACAGGAGAATAAAAGACCTCGTCTCCAGATTCACTCCAGTAGATGAGCGAATTGCTATAATGCGCATAATAGCGAAGTTCTTCTACATCAGTGTACATTTGCGCTCATGCTCCAACCGAAGATACAGATGAACAGACCAAAGACTTATTTTACGAGCGCCTAAAAATCTGCTAGGAGATTTTAATACAAAAATCGGAAGGGAATATATATATGGCCCCACCGTCGGAAAGTTCAGCCTCCATAAAGAAATATCAGACAACTGCATGAGGTTGATTGACTTCGTGACAGCACCGGATTTAAGCATCTCGATATACACAAGGCCACTTGGATTTATCCCGATCGAACAACGAGACATCAAATCGATCATGTTATGATAGACGGAAGACATTCGTCCAGTGTTTTAAACGTTCGATCGATCCGAGGAGCGAATATCGATTCGGACCATTACCTTGTGGCTGCCATGGTACGCACCCGCCTTAATGTAGCAACAAAGGTGCGATCTAATGTAACACGGAAATTTGACGTCGAAAAGCTGCAAACACAACAGGTAACCGAGGCCTACTTTGCTCAACTTAAATAGAAGCACAGTGGCAGAGAATTGCCCACATTCTACAAACTGCAGCAACATCGACACTTGGGTACCAAAGACCACCATCAAGAAATCGGTGGTACGATCAGGAGTGTCGTAATGCTACTGATATGAAAAACGCAGCGTATATGGGGCAACCCTGCGTACAGTAGCAACGCGTAATGCGATGGAGAACTATCGGAAGAAACGGAGAGAAGAGAAACGTATTTTCAGAAAAACTAAGAAAGAACAAGAAAAACGCGAGCTTGAGCAAATCGAAATGTACAGGAGTCAGAATGAAGTCCGAAAATTCTACCAACGGGTAAAACACCAAACCGAAGGCTTTGGTGCAGGCACATACTCCTGTAGAGATGAAGAAGGAAACCTGGTGACAGATACAGACAACGTGCTAAGGATCTGGAAGGAGCACTTTGAAAAACTTCTGGTATCAAATAGTAGCGGTACAGAGGATACCCCAGAACCAATAATAGATGACGGTATAGAGTGTATACCACCTAGCCAAGATGAGGTCAGAATAGCAATTAATCGACTGAAGAATAATAAGGCAACAGGTGCCGATAGGTTACAAGCCGAACTATACAAGACTGATGGTCTGATGCTGGCCAGCTGATTAGTACAATTTGGCTAGAAGAATGCATGCCTAATGATTGGAACCTCAGCATCCTGTGTCCCGTGCACAAGAAAGGAGACAAGATATGTGCCAACTATAGAGGAATAAGTCTCCTTCCCATCGCATATAAAGTGCTATCCTGCGTGCTGTATGAACGACTGAAGCCAATGGTCAACGACATTATACTAATGCGGCTTCAGACCTGGCAAATCCACCATTTACCAGATTTTCACTCTGCGCCAAATCCTGGAAAAACCCACGAAAAACACATCTACACATAATATCTATTGGTCGACAAAAGACCCCATTCGACAGCCCTATCCGTTCAGAGGTGTTTAAAGCCATGTCTGCGTTTGATATTCCTACAAAAAGAATACGGCTATGCAAGATAACTTTAAGTGGCACTAGATCAGCAGATAAAGTCGGAAAGGACCTCTCGGAGCCCTTTAATACCAAACGAGGATTCAGACAAGGTGACAGTTTGTCGTGTGACCTTTTTAATATCCTGCTGGAAAATGTCATACGAGAGGCAAAAGTGAACAGAAATGGCACTCTGTACACCAAACAACACATGTTACTCGCCTACGCCGATGACATCGATATAATGGGTCGAACACTGAGAGCGTTAACAGCCACCTTTGAACAAATTGGGAAGGATTCTACCAAAGTGGGTCTGGCAGTAAACGGCGAGAAGACCATGCTAATGGTATCAACGCGCAAGACGTTCAGTAGACTCGCCGGACCAACTGTGGAACTTAAGAACTACAGCTTCGAGGTAGTATAACACTTTTTATACCTTGGTTCCTCCATAAATAAAACGAATGACATCAGTTTGAAATTCGGAGAAGTATAGTGAGGGCCAACCGATACTACTATGGTCTGAGCAAACAACTCCAAAGCAACACCACCTCCCGCCAGACCAAACTCACACTCTACAAGACGCTGATACTACCCGTGCTGTTATATGGATCTGAAGCATGGATACTTGCGCAAACAGATGAGGCAGCTCTTGGAGTGTTTGAGAAAAAAATTCTCCGAAAATTCTATGGGGCGATCTGCGTTGAACCATAAGTTGTACCAGCTATTCTCGGACATCGACATTGTTAGACATATGTTGTGAGAATGGATGAAGATAGTTTACGCAGAAGGGGAAGGCCACGAATAAGATGGAAAGACCAAGTGGAAGCCACAGCATTGCCTAATATGGTCTCTCAAATTGGAAAAAACTGCGCAAAAGGCCGACGCGCCTGTAAATCTTTTTTAAGATCGGCTTATGAAACGAAAGTTCTGTCACAGGCCAGCTAAGTAAGTAATAGAAGGCGTGGATTTTTTAAAAGTTTTCTTCAAGGTCCTTTACAGGGCGTGGATTTTTTAAAGTATTTCTTCAAGGTCCTTTACAGGGCGTGGATTTTTTAAAAGTATTTCTTCAAGGTCCTTTACAGGGCGTGGATTTTTTAAAAGTATTTCTTCAAGGTCCTTTACAGGGCGTGGATGAAAAATATTTTTTAAGAAGTAGTGTCCTTGCAAGTCTTTGCGACCTTGTTGTGGAACATAAAGTTTGATTTCAGTTGACCCGTTGCTATCATTTTGTTCCCGGTTGCTATCTCTGCCAGCCATAAGGAGCGTTGCGTGACAATCCACTTTCCCCCACACCCCTCCGCAACGACGAACATTTCTTGGTCGTTATTTTATTTGAATTATTAGTTCTGGGCTCTCTCTTTCGTTTCGACCCACAAAAGAGAACTGCATGGAACGCCTGCTGTCAATTTTTGGTTGGGAAATACTCGCAGGTGTTTTGATTCCAAAATTTCATTTGAAATTGTTATTTTGGCTTTTTATTAGTATTTGTTGTTGTTGTTGTCTTCTAGATAATAAAAAGGAAATAGTTGGGGAAATAGCTGTGCTACCTTACCACCTCATATGAGTAAGGTTACCTTGTAAATATCCTGCTTATGTTCTGGTGGCAAGTATTCTGAAGTATGTGTTTATGTAGTTCTGCAGGTTTCCCTATGACTTTCGGAATTTTTGTTGCTTTTTTTTCTTTCGTAATTATGTTTTCATTTCCTTTTTATTTTTTTTTTTTCCTCCTTGGAGGAGTGTGATTTTTTCTTCTGGGAGGTAAATGAACCTTAATTATATATTTGTTGGTGGTTACCTCAGGAGTAGCCTTCATAGAAATTATTATTTATCCACAACAAAAATATTTAACATATTTACTAATTAATCCTGCAAACATGTGTCTATGTTCAGAAATATCCTTGGATATACAAAAATCCTTTGATTGGATCCTTTTTTTCAAATTGGAAGCCTTAGGGAGGGGGATTGTAAAAAATATTTATTTTTGGATTAAAAAAATTTGTTATATTTAATATAAAAATTATAAACAATGTCCCCCTCCTCTTGGCGGGGTGGTAAAATAACGCAAATACTAGATTCCACATCGAACGAAATAATTAAACGTTTCCAATTTCCATTTGTAGTGGGTGTAGAGGAATGTTGAATGTTATGTCCTTTTAACAGCATTTCAATGTTAATAAAATACTATTTAAATAATTGAGCATGCAATTGTATGAATATTAGGGTGGGACGACCAAATAAAAAAATTAACACTTGAAAAAATATTTTTAAAAAATCCACGCCTTGAAAAAATATTTAAAAAAACCGGCCTTGAAAAAATATTTTTAAAAAATCCAGGCCTTGAAAAAATATTTAAAAAACAGGCCTTGAAAAAATATTTTTAAAAAATCCAGGCATTGAAAAAAATATTTTTAAAAAATCCAGGTCTTGAAAAAACATTTTTAAAAAATCCAGGTCTTACAAAAATATTTTTAAAAAATCCAGGCCTAAAAAAATATTTTTAAAAAATCCAGGCCTAAAAAAATATTTTTAAAAAATCCACGCCTTGAAAATGCTTACTTACTTAGCTGGCTTGTGACAGAACTTTCGTTCCATAAGCCGAGTTTAGAAAAGATTTCCAGGCGCGTCGGTCTTTTGCGCAGTTTTTCCAATTTGAAAGACCATTTTCGGCGATGTTGTCTTCGATTTGATCTCTCCAACGTATTATTGGTCTTCCCCTTCTGCGTGAACCATCAGCTGGTTCTCTTTTATATGCCTTCTGGGCTGGGGCATCTTCATCCATTCTCACAACATGACCTATCCAACCTAGTCGCTGCAGCACAATACGTCTAACAATGTCGATGTCCGAGAATAGCTGGTACAACTCATGGTTCATTCGATGGCGATATTCACCGTCAACGTAGATCGGCCCATAGATCTTTCGGATAAATTTTCTCATAAACACTCCAAGAGCTGCCTCATCTGCTTGCATAAGTACCCATGCTTTAGATTCGTATAATAGCACGGATACTAACAGCGTGTTGTAGAGTGTGAGTTTGGTCTGGCGGGAGTTGTTTGCTCAGACCATAGTAGCATCTGTTGGCCATCACTATCCTTCTCCGAATTTCAAAACTGATGTCATTCGTTTTGTATATGCCGGTACAAAGGTATATAAAACCTTTGGCTACCTCGAAGCTGTAGTTCTCAAGTTCCACAGTTGGTCCGAGTCTATTGGACGTCTTGCACGTTGATACCATCCGCTTGGTCTTTTCGCCGTTTACTGTCAAACCCACTTTGGCGGACTCCTTCTCAATTTGTTCAAAGGTGGCTGTTACCGCTTTCAATGTTCGACACATTATGTCGATGTCATCGGCGTAGGTGAGTAACTGGTGTTGTATAGTGTACAAAGTGCAATTTCTGTTCACCTTTGCCTCTCGTATGACCTTTTCCAGCAGGATGTTAAAAAGGTCACACGACAAACTGTCACCTTGTCTGAATCCTCCTTCGGTATTAAAAGGCTCCGAGAGGTCCTTTCCGACTTTAACTGCTGACCTTGTGCCACTTAAAGTTATCTTGCATAGCCATATAAATTTTGCAGGAATGCCAAACGCAGATATGGCTTTAAACACCTCTGAACGAATAGGGCTATCGAATGCGGCTTTATAGTCGACGAATAGGTGGAATGTGTCGATGTGTTTTTCGTGTTTTTTAGGCTTTAGCGCAGAGTGAAAATCTGGTCAATGGTGGATTTGCAAGGTCTGAAGCCGCATTTGTATGGTCCAATAATGTCATTGACCATTGGCTTCAATCGTTCACACAGCACGCTGGATAGCACTTTATATGCGATGGGAAGGAGACTAATTTCTCTATAGTTGGCACATATCGTATTGTCTCTTTTTTTGTGCACGAGACACAGGATGCTGAGGTTCCAATCATTGGGCATGCATTCTTCTAGCCAAATTGTACTAATCAGCTGGTGCATTCTCCTTACCAGCATCTGAACACCAGTCTTGACTAGTTCGTCTTGTATCCCATCGGCACATGCTGCTTTATTATTCTGCAGCCGATTGATTGCTATTCTGACCTTATCTTGGCTAGGTGGTATACTCTCTATACCGTCATCTCTTAATGGTTCTGGGGTATCCCCTTCACCGCTACTATTTAATACCAGAAGTTTTTCAAAATGCTCCTTCCAGATCCTCAGTACGCTGTCTGTATCTGTCACCAGGTTTCCTTCTTCATCTCTACAGGAGGATGTGCCTGCACCAAAGCCTTCGGTTTGGTGTTTTACCCGTTGGTAGAATTTTCGGACTTCGGATTCTGACTCCTGTACATCTCGATTTGCTCACGCTCACATTATTGTTGTTCTTTCTTCTTTTTTCTGAAAATACGTTTCTCCCGATAGTTCTCCATCGCATTACGTGTTGCTACTGCCCGCAGGGTTGCCCTATACGCTGCGTTTTCCATATCAGTAGCATTACGACACTCTTGATGGTACCACGGATTTCTTGATGGTGGTCTTTGGTATCGAAGCGTTGCTTTTGCTGCAGTTTGTAGGGAGTGGGCAATTCCCTGCCACTCTGCTTCTATATTATTATCGGGACAAGGGGTGATTTCGTCAAGGAGTTGGGTAAGTTGAGCTGAGTAGGCTTCTGCTATATGTTGTGTTTGCAGCTTTTCGACGTCAAAATTCCGTGTTACATTAGATCGCACCTTTGCTGCGTACCTTGGCTGCCACAAGGTAATATTCCGAATCGATATTCGCTCCTCAGATTGATCTGACGTCTAAAACACTGGATGAATGCCTTCCGTCTATTACAACATGATCGATTTGATTTCTCGCTGTTCGATCGGGAGAAATCCAAGTGGCTTTGTGTATATGGAGATATCGGCTTGGTACTTCTTGAGTACATCTGCCAATGCGAACACTGTGCCTGTTCTGTACAACGTGTGCACATTCCAAGTGCTGATCGTGGTCCTTTATACGTTTGTGGGGGTCGTCAACATTAGGGGGTTTGGTTTTCTTTTTCTTTGCTTTTTCATAGTAGGTTCGGTTTTCCGAGTGTGGGCAACTAACGCGACGCCTCAACCCATTTTTTATAGTTCTTATGGATGAACTCGCTGCACATATTAGCTTACTATTTCATCGGGTGATGAAAATAGCTCCCCAGGTGGCACAGCGGGGAGGTCAGTGTCCACAATTGAGATGAAAGAGGGACCAAGATAAGCCTGTATTTGGCCATGTTAAAGCCAATCAGTGCCGTTGCTTGGTATCTACCATCCCCTACGCCACGCCTTGAAAAATATTTTATAAAAAATCCACGCCTTGAAAATATATTTTGCAAAAAAATCCACGCCTTGAAAAAATATTTTATAAAAACTCCACTCCTTGAAAAATATTTTATAAAAATCCACGCCTTGAAAATATATTTTGTAAAAAATCCACGCCTTGAAAAAACTATTTTTTAAAAAATCCAAGCCTTGAATAAATATTTTTAAAAAATCCACGCCTTGAAAAAACTATTTTTAAAAAATCCAAGCCTTGAATAAATATTTTTAAAAAATCCACGCCTTGAAAAAACTATTTTTTAAAAAATCCACGCCTTGAAAAAATATTTTTAAGAAATCCTCACTCTCATTAAAAATATTTTTTAAAAAATTCACGCCTTGAAAAAATATTTTTTAAAAAATCCACGACTTGAAAAAATATTTTTTTAAAAATCCACGCCTTAAAAAATTTTTTTTAAAAAATCCACGCCTTGAAAAATATTTTTAAAAAATCCACGCCTTGAAAAAATATTTTTAAAAAATCCACGCCTTGAGAAAAATATTTTTAAAAAATCCACGCCTTAAAAAAATATTTTTAAAAAATCCACGCCTTGAAAAAATAAAATTTTAAAATATCCACGCCTCGAAAAAAATATCTTTAAAAAAATCCACGCCTTGAAAAAAATATTTTTAAAAAATCCACACCTTGAAAAAAATATTTTTAAAAAATCCATGCCTTGAAAAAATAAAATTTTAAAATATCCACGCCTCGAAAAAAATATCTTTGGATCCACGTCTTGAAAAAAATATTTTTAAAAAATCCACTCCTTGAAAAAAATATTTTTAAAAAATCCACGCCTTAAAAAAATATTTTTAAAAAATCCACGCCTTCAAAAAATAAAATTTTAAAATATCCACGCCTCGAAAAAAAATATATTTAAAAAAATCCACGCCTTGAAAAAAAATATTTTTAAAAAATCCATGCCTTGAAAAAAATATTTTTAAAAAATCCACGCCTTGAAAAAAAATATTTTTAACAAATCCATGCCTTGAAAAAAATATTTTTAAAAAATCCACGCCTTGAGAAAAATATTTTTAAAAAATCCACGCCTTGAGAAAAATATTTTTAAAAAATCCACGCCTTAAAAAAATATTTTTAAAAAATCCACGCCTTGAAAAAATAAAATTTTAAAATATCCACGCCTTGAAAAAAATATCTTTAAAAAAATCCACGCCTTGAAAAAAATATTTTTAAAAAATCCACACCTTGAAAAAATATTTTTAAAAAATCCATGTCTTGAAAAATATTTTTAAAAAATCAACGCCTTTAAAAAATATTTTTAAAAAATCCGCGCCTTGAAAAAAAAATATAAAATATTTTTATTTTTAAAAAATCCGCGCCTTGAAAAAAAAATATAAAATATTTTTATTTTTATTTTTAAAAAATCCGCGCCTTGAAAAAAAAATATAAAATATTTTTATTTTTAAAAAATCCGCGCCTTGAAAAAATATAAAATATTTTTATTTTTAAAAAATCCACGCCTTGAAAAAAATATAAAATATTTTTATTTTTAAAAAATCCACGCCTTGAAAAAAATATAAAATATTTTTATTTTTAAAAAATCCACGCCTTGAAAATAATATTTTTAAAAAAATCTACGCCTTGAAAAAATATTTTTAAAAAATCCACGCCTTGAAAAATATGTTTTTAAAAAATCCACGCCTTGAAAAATATGTTTTTAAAAAATCCACGCCTGGTTTTCACTCCCATTGTCTCGAGAGTTGACATGTTTACTCTTGCTCTCTTGGCATTATCCTTGCTCTATGAATAAAATATAATAACTCTCATTTATTTGCCATTACAATTGTCTGCCATTCACACACACAGAAGTAGTGCACATTTGTATGTGTATGCGTGTTAATTAAATGTCCACCACGCCACCATGTGGGAATTTCAATAGCAAGGATAATGACGTTATTGACATTCGAATTTCGACTCGAATGCGGGGGGAAACTCGATTCGACTAGACTCGAATCGCATGCATGTAGCATGCAAAAAACATTAATGGGGTGTGTAAGGTCCACTAATAACGGAAGTTGTTTTGTTGTCCCCTTTTTTATTACCGATTAATCCTTTTTATATGTCGTTGTTGTTGTTGTTGCCATTGTGATACATGTTGCACACAATGCAGTCAGCCGGACAAGTGAAAGTGAATTGTGATTAGTCATCACACAGGATATGTGTGACAATCGAAAGGACAACAAAAAAGGATTAATTCTTAGTAAATCTAAACAACCTCCTGAGGTGAGTTGGTGTTAGTCTCACACATACATATGCATGGAGAATCACATGCACGCATATCATTTGGGTTCAAATTCAACAGTAAGGTGATGGATGACCTGGCGTACATCCTTCGTCATGCAGTGTTTTTTTTTCTGTGGCTAAAATGCAGGTGTTGCTGGCCAATTAGAAGTCTCATTTTGTCCGTCCAACAAGGTGTTAACATTGTAATTATGGCCTCGTGAAATTAATATTTTAACAATTACAAAAAAATAATAGAAATCATGGTCTGGGAATTTTTTATTTTGGAAACAAGTCTCACAGGACATGGATTACAAAAAAAGAATAATTTCCCAGGAAATATTTTTTAAATATTTTTTCAAGGTCTCTACCATGGCATACATGTTTTAAACATATTTTTTCAAGGTCCTTATCAAGGCGTGGATTTTTTAAACATATTTTTTCAAGGTCCTTATCAAGGCGTGGATTTTTTAAACATATTTTTTTCAAGGTCCTTATCAAGGCGTGGATTTTTTAAACATATTTTTTTCAAGGGTCCCTTATCAAGGCGTGGATTTTTTAAACATATTTTTTTCAAGGTCCTTATCAAGGCGTGGATTTTTTAAACATATTTTTTTCAAGGTCCTTATCAAGGCGTGGATTTTTTAAACATATTTTTTTCAAGGTCCTTATCAAGGCGTGGATTTTTTATACATATTTTTTTCAAGGTCCTTATCAAGGCGTGGATATTTTAAACACATTTTTTCAAGGTCCTTATCAAGGCGTGGATATTTTAAACATATTTTTTCAAGGTCCTTATCAAGGCATGGATTTTTTAAACATATTTTTTCAAGGTCCTTATCAAGGCGTGGATTTTTTAAACATATTTTTTAAAGGTCCTTATCAAGGCGTGGATATTTTAAACATATTTATACCCTACACAACTATGTTGTTTTTTCATGGACCATTCAGATCCTTAATATTTTCTGCATTAAAACCATGCGGTAATTAAAATTAGTTTGTTTTTTATTTCTTATTTTCATGCTACAAAATTTGTTACTACTTAAATTATTTTAAAAATTAATTTTATTTATAATTATATTTAAAAAAAAATATATCGCTTCAACAATAATTTTTTGTTCCCCTGAGACTAACTAAATAATGATGATACTAAGGTACAAACAATGACTAAAACAGATATGTATGTGGGTGGACTTATTCGACACTAAATACTAAAACTTATGATGTCTCAATAATTTACAACAAAAATTTAAAACCAAAATAATTATAATAATTTTTAATAAATACACAAATAAAAAAAATATTTTTTTCTGAAAATATTCATTTTCAAAATATTTTTCATGAAATTCGACTAAAATAAATTAATTAAATTTTTTACAACTCGCTTTTCTATTTCTTATTTATATTTTCAGAACTCTGTGAAAAGGCGGGATTAGTTTTGCCCTCAAAATCGCCCAGCACCATTGATATGCCCGACGAGGAATGTTTCACTCCGGTACCGGCTTTCTTTTTGGTAATTGGTGGAGGTGGTGTGGTTGTGGGCAGTATAAAGGAGGCCTTGTTGATGCGTCGATAGAGTAATGTTCTCAATTTGTAAATTGTAAAGAGCAGCATATAAATGACGCAGGATAGCAGCAGGACAGCGATTACGGTCAAGGTGGCATTCACCGGTTTATCCCAATCGACCACATGGTAAATATATGGCTTCCCCTTACTAGAAAAAAAGATAAAGAAAATAATGACATTTACGACATTTCCGACAATTACAAAAATATTGAAAATATTTTCCAAAAATGTCCTAGACCGTGTAGTTTAACGTAGTTCATCATTTTCCGTATATAGTCCATTTTTTTAATTTTTTATACAGGTTTTCGACGTTTTTGACAGTCGTAAAAATATGTAAAAACTTGCTAAAAACGTCCATTTCCTTGAATTTTTAAAGAATTTTACATTTTTTCGCAAACTATTGTCATGTTATGGTTTTATACATGTTTACGACGTTTTTGACAACCACAAACATATTTGAAAATTTTTAAAAAATGTCCCGTTTGATAAATTTCAAAGAAATTAAAAATTTTCCGCAAACTATTGTCATTTCATGGTTTCATACAAGTTTACGACAATCCCAAAAATATTGAAAATATTTTAAAAATTATTCTAGACCTTGTATATTAACAGTATTTTTAGTTTTCCCTACATACAGATGTTTTAAATAGTTTTATACAGGCTTACGACGTTTTTGACAATCACAGAAAATTTTAAAACAATTTTAAAATATTTTTCGGGAAACAATTGTCATTTATGGTAGAAGTTTACATTTTTAGCCAAAAATATATTGCCTTATTATGGTTTTATACAAGTTTACGACGTTTTTGACAATCACAGAAAAATTTAAAACAACTGTAAAAAATTTCAAAATTTTCGAATTTTTATAGAAATTTACATTTTTAGCGAATCTATTGCCTTATTATGGTTTTATACAAGTTTACGACGTTTTTGACAATCACAGAAAAATTTAAAACAACTTAAAACAATTTCAATTGCTCAAATTTTTAAAGAAATTTTTATTTTTAGCGAATTTTATGCCTTATTATGGTTTTATACAAGTTTACGACGTTTTTGACATTCGCAGTACTATTAAAAAAATGTGAAAAATTTTTAGTTCCTTGAATTTTAAAAGAAATTGTGATTTTTTGTGAAACTATTGCCTTTTCATGGTTTCATACAAGTTTACGACGTTTTTGACAATCACGAAAAAATGTAAAACAATTTTCCAATTCTTCGAATTTTTAAAGAAATTTACATTTTTAGCTAATATATTGCCTTATTATGGTTTTATACAACTTTACGACGTTTTTGACAGTCGCAAAAGTATTTAACAAAATTGTACAAAATTTGCCGTTTCTTGAATTTTAAAAAATTAAATTTTTATGACATTTGTGACAGTCGCAAAAATATTTTTAAAATTATAAAAAAATTCCCGTTCTTTGAATTTTTTAAGAAAAAGCAAATTTTTCCGAAATTATTTCCTTTTCATGGTTTTATACAAGTTTGTGACATTTTTGACAAATGTGAAATACCAATTCCTGAAGAAATGAACATTATTTTGTAGCATATCATAAGTTGACTGGTTAATAATATCGAGCTTTCCAATGGTGTCTCATTTTATACATTTTATGCAAGTTTACGACAATATTTTACAATAAAAAATACAGTATTTGACATCTTTTACAATTTGTAAAAAATTGTCACGATGTTTGCAGTTTTAAAGCGATTGACATTTTTTCAAAATTATTGATCTTTTACAGTTTTATACAAGTTTACAACATTTTTGAAAATCAAAGATACACTTTTAGAATTTTTTACAATTTGTAAAAAATCGATATACCATTCCATTTTGAAAACAATTGGTAATTTTTCGAAATCATAGATTTTTCATAGTTTTATACAAGTTTACGACATTTTTGAAATCACAAAAATCAATATTTGAAATTTTTACAATTTGTAAAAAAATCTATATACCATTCTATTTTTAATGCAATTGGTGATTTTTCGAAATTACTGATTTTTTATAGTTTTATACAGGTTTACGACATTTTTGACTATTCGCTACTTACATATTATGTCCCCCACTCAGCTGGTATATGGCCGAAAAAATGGCATAGATAATACCGAATACGACCGGTAAAAACATATGCAGCAGCCTCAAGGGATGCGCCACAATCAGCAGATCCACGAACATGCAAATCGAATTGAAGACGTGAGTGAGGATGTTGGTGGCATTCAGGTTACTTTCGTGGACTGTGGGAGAGAGAGACACACAAAAAGAGAGAGGAGAGGGAAGAGATTTAGTAAATAAATCAATATATAGGTTAAGTGAAGACCTACCATCATACAGCAGGGTCCAATAGATAATCGTAATGACAATCGATACGACCAGCGTTGTTATGTGCATGCCCCAATAGATGCGGAATGGGCTTGTTAGGGATTCCAAATTTAACAATTTATCTGAAATGGAAATAAAAACAAATATTAGGACCTTGAAAAAATATTCTTTAAAAAATCATCGCCTTGGTGATGGTGGGACCTTGAAAAATATTCTTTAAAAAATCCACGCCTTGGTGATGGTGGGACCTTGAAAAATATTCTTTAAAAAATCCACGCCTTGGTGATGGTGGGACCTTGAAAAATATTCTTTAAAAAATCCACGCCTTAAAAAAAATCCAAGCCTTGTATAGGCCATTAAAAAATATTCTTTTAAAAATCCACGCCTTGTATAGGCACTTGAAAAAAATATTTTTAAAAAATCCACGCCTTGTATAGGTCCTTGAAAAAATATTTTTTAAAAAATCCACGCTTTTTCTATCTTACTCACCTGCATACTCGGGACGATAATGCCATATCAGCACCAATATGGCTGCAAATATATTTGTCAACATGCACATTAGGATGCCCCAATTGGTCATGTAGATGAAATACAGCCCGAAATTGGCATTGTAATAATGATCGATCATCGAATCGATGACCACAGCAATAAAGAATCCGGCCAAGAAGAGGCGATACAGCAGATAAACGATGCTCTTGGTGCGATTTTGCCACTGAAAAGAGAGCGAAAAAATTTATTTTTTTTAGTAAAATTTCGAAGAGATTCCGAAAAAAGGGGGACGGTTCAATGACCTACTTCCGCTAGCATTGAAATTGCATATTTTAGTATTCTATTAAAGGTACCTAAAACCCCATGCCATCATCTGCGGTTGAACAAGGTTCTCTCTCAAGGTGAAAGAATGACATGCCGAACCGAACCCTTTCCCTTTATAATCGTTTTGAAATCGAAATCTAGGTTCTTTAAACAACCACTAGAAAAAAGTTCGTTATTGGGTGCGTGTTGAAAAAAGGCTGAAATCATCGAAGAGAAGAAAAACACATTTTTCTTAGCAGGTCAGGGTTTTTCAATTTCGTTTTTATGTGTTTCGGTTTGTTATTGTTGTTGGTTTTTTGGGTGGAATTTTTGATGTTCTTGGACATTGACCCAAATGATGATGGAATAGATTTTTTAGTGTTTTTCTTCTTCAAAGACCGACCTACCCCCTTTGGCAACTGTCAGGACCTCGGCCATAGCCCTCCATTCCCTGGGATTTTTACCACATGTCTCTACAATTTTCTAGTTGTTGTTATTATTACTGTTGTTGTTGCTGCCTATTTTTTAAATTACCGATTAATAACCAATTTTGTATTGGACACTTGCCCAAAAAAAAGAAAAACGCCACTTTGGTTGGTAACTTATAAAATTTACACCCCCAGCCTAACTAACATCGACGTCGTAACTCATTGAGTCGTCTTGTTTGTATTGTTCAAATAAATTTTTAATAAACTTTAGTTTTGTTGTTTTTATTTTATTTTTTTAATTTTCTATTGCAGCCATTAGGGCATTGCTTTAATACCTTGAACTCATTTAGTAAATTGTTTTTGTATTAATTGCCCTGCGAATGGGTTGATTTTTATAGTTTCGAAAAAATAACAAAAAAAACAAAGGCCTACAAAAGGTCACAACTAGATTCCAGAGCCTATTTTCCCCATAAAGATGATTATAAGAAGCAAAGGGAGGAATTGGGAATTTAAAAACAAACATCAGAGAAGCAGAACAGATTGTCAAAAACGGAATTTTTGTTTATTTGACAGGTTAAGAACCTCTTGAAAAACAGACATTTATATGTGATGTTATGTTTCGCACCCCACCACTTTCATATCAAATATTCTGCTCAATGGCAATGCATTGAATGAGAAAACACCTGTTCAAGCCCAAATTTACATTCAAGTATTTTTTAGAAAATTAAAAAAAAATTCTAAAAGCCTGATAATTATTTTCAATTGGGACCTTAGAAAAATATTTTTTAAAATTTGACTGAGAATGCTGAACATATTTTTACAAAATATTTTACTTTTTGATTACATTCGGAGGATGTTTGAAAAAATCTTAAGGCCTGATAAACACTTAAAAATTCCTTGGTCGGGGAACTAATAATTGAGGAACATTTTGAGGCCTTTAATACTTTGAAAAATATTTCTTAAGTATGCTGGAAAATATTTTTTATAAAAAAATAATGCCTCGGATTTGAGGTTCCGTGAAAAATATTCAGATGGAAGATACACCAAAAAAATGAGAGTATATATTTTATACGTCCTTTGAATACTGTTATTCTTTTTTGAATAAACCTTAGTTTTGAGGATCCTTGAAAAATATTTAGAAGGAAAAATATTTGCAGGACCATAAAAAAATATTTTTTTTAATCGTGACTCGTTGGTGGTGGGAGGGAGCTTGAAATTCTGAAGATGCTGCAAAAATAATTTTTGGAAATTCTCAGATGTTTAGGACCTTTAAGGGGACCCCCCCATTCTCGGTGTCAAAATATTTTTTGATTTAATTCGAATCTACTCTAATTCTAGAATGTTCCTACAAAATTTCAAGTGAAAATCTCAAGAACTCTTGAAGATATAGCCGATTTATTGTGTCAGCATCAAGTGACGGCTAAAGGGCTTCTCAAACTTTAAACGCGTTTTTCTCAAAACGAATGGCGGGCACGATAACTCAAAAACTAATAATCCAATCGGTTTCAAATTGACACGTTTCTCTGGGAGTGTGTAGCTCTCGTATGAACTAGGATAAAGCCAATCGGTGAAGATCTTCCTTATTTTTTAACTTAGTTTGTGGTAAAAAATAGGCGATTTTCCAAAAAAAAAAAAAATTGTTAATTGTTGTGCGAAGTCAATAATCCTAGTTCATACGAGAGCCAGACATGTCCTCTTTCTAACACAGTTGGAATTTTCGGATTCCTATGTTCCAGTGAGGAGTTATCATGCCCGCCATCGGAAATATGGACTTTTCTTTGAACCCAAAAAACAACAACAAATTTTGGTAAATTATTTTTCTTCCTTTTTAAATCTTCAAATATATATGTGCCAAGTTACAAATCTTAACAAGCATTGGTATTCATTTACCAGCCCATTTAAAATCTTAAAAATAAAAAATCGAGAATGGGGGGGTTCCCTTAATATACATTCAGAAGGAAGATCCTTACAAACATTTAGTAGAACCCTAAAAAAATTATTTATAAATTCCTCGCTTCTGTGAGACATAAAAAATTTATTTAAGAAATGCTGGATTCTCAAAGCTTGAGGATTATGTCCATATAGAAAAGAAATCTCTTAGACTAAGTCCGTTTTTCTGTTGGAAAAAAATGTCCGCAAGACAACAGATTTTTAATCAGGGTGTTTTTTTATATAAACAGAGGGAGGTCTACGGAATCTAGTATTGAGGTGAAACGATTTTTTTTTAATAAATGTGTTTTTTTATTTACCACAGTTTGAGGCGGAGGTACCAGAAATATTGGTACGGATGACCCACTCTTTCCCTGTACATTCAGGTCGTAGGAATCGAGTCTTTGAAGAAGAAACGAAAAATCTGGAGGTCTATAAAATACCTCAGGAACCTTTTCGACTGAAGGCATGTGTAAGACCCCATATTCATAAAAGACTTCTATAGAATCTTTAAAATCTCTAGAAAGACTTTAATAAGTCTGGAAATTCTCCCGGTTTTTTTTAATCTAAATAAATTTTCAAATATCCTAGTCTGGAAGGACTTCAAATCCTCTACGAAGTATTGGAAACATCCATAAGGTTTTGAAAACCTATGGAAATCCATGAAAACCTTTGTGAGGCTTCAAATGCCTCTAAAATGTATTGAATGCGCCTAAAGGTATTGTATCCGATCTCCTATAGAAATTCCCAGAATACTTTCTTGAATCTCATTAGAAGGTGTAGAATTGCTTTAGAAAAATCTCTGGGAGCATTTAGTCAATAAAAGAGCTCTGGAAGTTTCAGGGAGACGTGCAGAAAGTCAATAGAAAACCCCTTGTATTTTTATACCCATATGTCATTTTGAAAGTCACATAGAAGAATTTGGAAACCTTTAATACCTCTTGAAGTCTTCTAGGTCCCCACATTACTATAGAATATCTCGAATGCCTCTATAAGATCTTGACACCTTTTAGAAGGTTCTGAAATTAGGCAATACGGTTTTGAAGACTTTTGTGAGACTTCAAATGCCTCTAAATGTTATTGAAGGCCTCTAAATATCTTGAAGAAGTCCTCTAAAATACCTAGAAATCTGCTGAATATCCAAAAGAACTCGAAATAATGAAGAATGCCGTAATAATGTCTAGAGCCCTAATGCACAAAACATTACGATAGCGGTGATGGCTAAAAGAGTATTCTGTTTTTTTCTCTTATGGTCAATCATTTTTGATTATGATCCCACACTTATTCTTAATTTAGTTCTGTTCAACACTGGTCTAGAGGCTCATTATACGTTTTAGAAGTGCTTTTAGAAAAATCTCCAGAGGTTCTTAGTCGATAGAAGAGCTTTGAAAATATCAGGAAGACTTCTAGAAAAACAATGAAACACCGCTTGTATTTTTTTATTCACAAAAACCATTCAATAGAAGCATTCTAAAAGATTGAAGTCATCTAGGACTTACATTACTCTAGAAGCTCTTGAAGACCTCTATAGATATATAGAGATAGATATAGAAGGTTTTGAAAAAAACACCAAGAAAGTTTTGAAGACCTTTGTGAGACTTCAAATGCCTTCAAAGTTCTTAAAGCTTTTGACGTCTTAAAGACTTCTTTAAAACGTCTTGAGGACCTCTTTACAAATTTCTATAAAATCTGAAGAATATTTTGAATACACGAAATTTCTTCTAGATCTGGATAACATTTCGGATATAATAAAGACCCCCTGAAAATCTTAATGGTTTCTATACCTTGAATACCTTAGGAAGACTTAATATACCTCTATGAGGTTTAAAATTATTTAGAAGTTATATGTTCTATCCAATATCTCTAGGTGTCACTTCATATCTAGAAGTCGAAGCACATGCCATGTTTGCTGGAAGACCATCTCATATGAAATTTGGCACAGCTTTTTTATTTGGTCGCAAGAACGAGGATCTCTAATGAAAATCACTTCAGATTTTAATATAGCTCCCATATATAGCTTAGTCAGATTTCATGTAAACTGTCCACTAAACTTCCAAAGTTTGTCCGAAAGAAGCCTACCTACATAGCCTACCGAATTGGGTGTTAAGTATTGTCGAAATCGGTTGAGATTTAGATATAGCTCCCATATATAGCTTCATCGGATTTTCTGGTAATGGTGAATCAACCTTCCAAAATTTTGGCTAATTAAGGCGACGTTATGCATAGCCCACTAAATTGAGACAAGTATGACGTGTGTCAAGTTTAATTGAAATCGGTTCAAATTTACATATAGCTCCCATATATAACTTAGTCCGATTTTGGGTAAATGGTGCACCAAAAACCTAATGTTCAGCCAATTGAAATGAAATTTTGCATAGCCTACCAAATTTACGTTAAATTTGAAATTTGTCTGTTTCGGTTTATGAATTTCTATAAATAATATAATTTGTTTCTCTTAAAACTTACCTGTGACTTGACAAAATCATCTGGCGGTGTGTGCTCGAAACCGCATTTCTCTCTTCGAAATTCCTTTTTAACCGGATGGACAATATCTTTGATGGCCTTCATGACTGCAAGCAACTCCGATCCGCACGGAACTTTTGGCTATTTTCAATAATTTTAATTCGGTCTGGATAATGTGAATATTTTTTTCTGTCTGGCGATGCGGATCGATGCAATATTTTTTTGTAATTATTCAAATGCAATTATTTACTGATTTTCTATTTTTTCAAAATCCCAATAGCAAATGGAGATCAGCAGTTATTAATATTATTGTGAATTTAATGCTTTGTTGTTGTAGTTCTGTTGTTATTAGTCGATGATGGTGATGTTGTTGTCGTAGATTGTTGTTGTTTTTTTTTAATTCATCCAATGTCCAAAGTGATGAAGTAGTACTACAAAGCCGGCTGGTGGTATGGTTGTTGCATGCAATTACTATTACAACAACAACAGCAACATGGCATCATGTTATATGGTGGTCATAAAGCCAGGGCGGGCAGGGAAGGCTCAACAAAAATTGGAGGGTTGGGGAGTGGCTGTAATGAAAATTGAACATGAGAAAAATATTAGTTTTTAAAAAATAGAAATTATACATTAAAATCTCGGATATTGACATCATGTAATTAATTTTAAATGGCATCGGTTCTCAAAATGCAAAGTCAATAATTAAATGGCAAGGTAAAATGTCAAGTGACTTAAGTGGTAATTTTAGGGGGGAAATAAAAACAAATAATTTTAAAACTCTGAAGAGAAGAAGTCTGATGAAAGTTTTGAAGGTCTTGAAAACCTCTAGAAAGTTTTAAAAACCTCTCGAAGCACTCGGAGGCCTTTGTGAGTCTTCAAATGCATCTAAAAAGTATCGAAGGCCTCTAAAGGACTGGAGGACTATTAAACGAATATCTTTAGAATAAAGTCGAAAAAGCTCTTTAATACCTTCAAAACCTAAAAAAGGTCTTCAAAAACCTCTACAAGACCTCAAAATCTCTAGAAGATCTTCAAAAACCCTCCAAAAGCTCTTTAATCTTAGAGGCCCTCAAGACGTTTCGAAGGTCTTTACAAAGGCATTAAAGATCAGGTTTTAGAGGTCTTTAGTGGACCTTTAGAGGCCATCATGACCTTTTAGAGGCATTTGAAGGTCTTCAAAACCTACTAGAGGTTTTTCAAAACCTACTAGAGGTTCTTGAAGGCCCCTAAATGTTTTGAAGACCACGAAAACCCTATCTTGAAACCCTTTATCAAGTCTCGAAGGGCTTGATGGCCTCTAAGATGTCGTTGCCAATTTATCTAAGATCAAGATAGCCTTTAGAATATCTCTGGAAGGTCTTCAAGCCCTCTATAGGACCTTGAGACCCCCTAGAAGGTCTTCAAAAAACCTCTATATTTTTAAAACCGCTTTAATACCTCAAAATCTCTAGAAAACCTTCAAAAAAAACTTCTAGTAGGTCTTTAAGAATTTTGGGACTTCAAATGCTTCTAAAATGTCTTGAATGCCACTAAAGGGTTTGAAGATCACTAATACCAGATCTTGAAAACATCTTGAAGGACTTCAAAAAAAAAAAACTCTATATCTTCAGAACATCCACAAGGTCTTAAAAAAACCTTTAATAAAATATCAAAATCTCTAGACCTCTGAAAGGTCTTGCATATCTATAAAAGGTCCATTGAAGTCCTCTGGAAGGCCTTAAAGATCTCTGAAAACTGATGAAGACATCTAAAGCCTACGGTCTTATAGATCACTAAAGTTGATATGATTGTTAGCAACACAGCAGGACTTTCTATATGACCTATGACCCTGAGGCGAATATGGATTTTAGCTACACACCTGGGTTTTATGTGTCTCGAATACTTCTAATTTTGTTATCTACAGAAGACCAGTGAAGAACCTATAAAAGGTCTTAAAGTTCTCTAAAAGGTATTGCAGATCTCTGAAAGGTCTTGAAGATCTATAAATGGCATCGATGGCCACTGGAAAGAATTGAAAAAGGCCTGGAAGACCTCTGAAAAGTCTTAAAGACATTTGAAAGTTTTTGAAGACCTCTGAAAGGTTTTTAGACCTCGGAAATTGCGGAAATCTGAAGTGTCTTGAAGACATTGAAAGGTGTTTAAGAATTTGAGACGTTCTGAAGACCTCTGAAAGGTATTGAAGGCCTCTGAGTTACACATGGGAAATAGCAGAATTTTCTATTTCTCGAATACTTATAGATTTTTTTATACTGGAGATTTCGGAAAAATATTGAACATCTCTGAAAGGTATTGAAGAACTCTGTAAGGCATTAAATACCTATAGGAGAACTTATTGAACTAAGATTAATATAAATGTTAGTTACTCGAAATTATTTTTCCATGGGATAAATATACTACAATACAATTGTTAAAATCCTAACCCATATTTTGGACCTAGATAATAGGACCTCAAATCTGATACGACTACAAAAGGTTCACCAGAACTCCATCTGCTTTTAATTCTATTTCTAACAAATTTTGGCACCCAAGTTTAAAATAACAAAAAAAAATATATAACCCACACATTCTCTGTCATTACCCTGGGGGTCCCCTGAACCCGATCTCCTAATCACTTCACGTATGGTTACATGAGTGCGTTGTGATTTTTTTTTTTAAATACTGTAAACACACGATCCGCCCTCCATCTTTCACGCACATTTAAACACAAATCTACGCTGTAATCATGATATTATCGACGATTCTAGCCGGACACACAAAACAGAAAGACAATTATCAATTATGATTGCTTGCTCATTTTCCCCTCTGCCCTCCCCTTATCATCATCTTCACATGACATTTAAAATTGAATATCGGTTTATTATTGTTATTGTATTTTTATATGATGATGACAAAGCTTTAAAAAAAGATAAATAACGAAGCTATTCAAAATCGATTGAATTGAGATTTGAGTGGAAATATGATCGGTTTCAGATACCCACAGACTATGTGGCACTTATCAACATAACACACATGCACATACACATTCTCAGTCAGATAAATGCCAAGGTAATTGAACTTGTAATTAAGTGTTATGTTTGTTATTATTGTTGTTGTAATTTTAATAGATTATTTTTACATTTAAAAAAATATTTTTATGGAACAAGAAAAGGTTTAAATTTATAAAAAATTACGACCAACCCAAAAAACAGTTTTTAAAGGCCTATGCATGGCATGGATTAAAAAAAATCAGGGAATTATATAAGGCGTGGATTTTTTAACATATTTTTTCAGGCATCCATACAAGGTCATCCATACAAGGCGTGGATTTTTTAAAAATATTTTTTAAGCATCCATACAAGCCGGGGTTTTTTTAAATACTTTTTTAAGCCTTAAATAAAAATCATTAATTTTTTTAAATATTAAAAAAAATCCATCAAAAATTACCACGATTTGTATGCTTCGGCACAATCTTAGTGACACAGATTTCTGACCTCCACCCTCCCTCCTACAGACCATCATAATTATCATTATCAAACATAGCAATGCATTTAAATGCATTCAGTTAGTCGGTCAGCCAGACCGACATCCATTCATTCATTACATTGAGCCATGAGCCCCATAGCTACCGACTAACGAAAAACAAACCCAACTTAACAACATGTTTTGTGGTTTGATGGAACCGACTTCTTGCTCGGAATGTTGGCCAACTTGAAACCAACGATTATCAAATAATAATAAAAAAACAGAAACGAACAACAACAAAAACACAATCATCAAATACGACGACATTACATAATCGAACATGTTTTTATTTGGGGGGTTTCAAACAAAATTCACGAATTTACATAAAATGCATTTCAATTCTGCCTCGTCATCTCTCTGACTAGTTAAAATGTGTATTTTGAAAATAGTATGAGAGTATTTTTTTTTTTTTTTTTGAAAATTAACGGTTTTATGTGTAAACTCGATTTTTCATTGTGACAATAAAATTCATTGTGGATTTTTTTCTTCATGAAATGTATCGAAAGCCTACTACGGCCACATCTTTGTAAATAAAATTTATGTAAATAATTGTTTAAGATTAACATAAAATTGAATAAAAATGTTGATTAAAGTTTTTTTTTGTTTTTGTTTTATGGGAAATTATATTTGTAATGTTGAGTAAGGTTGTGAGAAGATTTTCTCTATAGAAATATTATGTAATAATTGGAGATGCATTAAAAAAATCCACGCCTTGTATGGATGCCAAAAAAAAATAATTTTTAAAAAATCCACACATTGTCTGGTTTATTAAAAAATATTTTTAAAAATTCGGGTGGCGTAGGGGATGATAGATACCAAGCAACGGCTCTGATTGGCTTTAACATGGTGAAGTCCAGGCTTATCTTGGTCCCTCTTTCATCTCAATTGTCGAGACTGACTTCCCCGTGGTGCCACCTGGGATAGCTATTTTCATCACCCGATGAAATAGTGAGCTAATATGTGCCGCGATTTCACCCATAAGAACTATAACAAAATGGGTTGAGGCGTCGGGTTAGTTGCCCACACGCGAGACTTCAAGAAGTACAAAACCGATATTATTGCCTTACAGGAAATGCGATGGAAAGGGACTGGTGTCAATAAATCTGATGATTACGCCCTTATAGCTGCCATGAAACGAGACGTGAATTTGGCTGCGGATTTATAATAAACAGGATAATAAAAGACCTCGTCTACAGATTCACTCCAGTAGATCAGCGAATTGCTATAATCCGTATAAAAGAGAAGTTCTTCTACATCAGTCTCATTTGCGCCCATGCTCCGACGGAAGACAAAGATGAACAGACCAAAGACATTTTTTACGAGCGCCTAGTAACTGCATAAGACCGTTGACCTGGCCATGACTTTAAAATTCTGCTAGGAGATTTTAATGCAAAAATCGCAAGGGAAAATATCGTTGGCCCCACCGTCGGAGAATTCCGCCTCCATGAAGAAACATCAGATAACGGCATGAGATTGATTGACTTCGAGGCAGCAACAAATATGGTAGTTAGCAGCACCAAATTCAAGCATCTCGATATACACAAGGCCACCTGGATCTCTCCTGATCAAGCAACGAGAAATCAAATTGATCATGTTGTGATAGACGGAAGGCATTCGTCCAGTGTTTTAGACGTTCGATCGATACGAGGAACGAATATCGATTCGGACCATTACCTTGTGGCAGCCAAGGTACGCACCCGTCTTAATGTAGCAGCAAAGGTGTGAAGGTAGCACGGAAACTCGACGTCGAAAAGCTGCAAACACAACAGGTAGCAGAGGCCTACTCCGCTCAACTTACCCAACTGCTTGACAAAAGCACGCCTTGTCCCGATAATAATATAGAAGCACAGTGGCAGAGAATTGCCCACTCACTACAAACTGCAGCAAAAGGGTACCAAAGACCACCATCAATAAATCCGTTGTACGATCAGCAGTGTCGTAATGCTACTGATATGAAAAACGCAGCCTATAGGGCAACCCTGCCGACAGTAGCAACACGTAAAGGAGAGAGGAGAAACGTATTCTACCAACGGGTAAAACACCAAACCGAAGGTTTTGGTGCAGACACATTCTCCTGTAGAGATGAAGAAGGTACAGGAGCCAGAATGAAGTCCAAAAATTCTACCAAAGGGTAAAACACCAAACCGAAGGTTTTGGTATAGAGATGAAGAAGGAAACCTGGTGACAGATACAGATAGCGTGCTGAGGATCTGGAAGGAGCATTTTGAAAAACTTCTGGTATCAAATAGTAGCGGTGAAGAGGATACCCAAAAACCAATAATAGATGACTGTATATAGTGTATATCACCTAGCCAAGATGAGGTCTTAAAAGCAATTAATCGGCTCAAGAACAATAAAGCAGCAGGAGCCGACGCGTTACCAGCCGAGCTATTCAAGTCTGGTGGTCAGATGCTGGTAAGGAACATGCACCAGTTGATTAGTACAATTTAGCTAGGGGAATGCATGCCCAATGATTGGAACCTCGGCATCCTGTGTCCCGTGTGCACAAAAATGGATACAAGACGATATGTGCCTATATATAGAGGAATAAGTCGCCTTCCCATCGCATATAAAGTGTTATCCAGCGTGCTGTGTGAACGACTGAAGCCAATGGTCAATGACATTATTGGACCATATCAATGCGGCTTCAGACCTGACAAATCCACCATTGACCAGGTTTTTCACTCTGCGCCAAAGCCTGGAAAAGACGAAAAACACATCGACACATTCCACCTATTCGTCTACTACAAAAGCCACATTCGACAGCCCTATCTGTTCAGAGGTGTTTAAAGGCATGTCATTCCTGCAAAATTAATACGGCTATACAGGATAACTTTAACTGGTACAATGTCAGCAGTAAAAGTCGGAAAGGATCTCTCGGAGCCCTTTAATAGCGAACGACCTTATTAACATCCTGCTGAAAAAGGTCATATGAGAGGCAAAGGCAAACAACACATGTTACTCGCCTACGCCGATGACATCGACATAATGGGTCGAGCACTGAGAACGACAACAGCCACCTTTGAACAAATTGAGAAGGAGTCTGCAAAATGGGGGTCTGACAGTAAACGACGAGAAGACCAAGCTGATGGTATCAACGCGCAAGACGTCCAGTGGACTCGTCGGACCAACTGTGGAACTTGAGAACTACAGCTTCGAGATAGTCAAAGATTTTATATAACTTGGTACCACCATAAACCAAAAGAATGACATCAGTTTTGAAATTCGGAGAAGGATTGTGATGGTAAACAGATGAGGCAGCTCTTGGAGTGTTCTGAGCAAACAACTCAAAAGCAAGGCCACCTCCCGCCAGACCAAATTCACACTCTACAATACGCTGATACTACCCGTGCTGTTATATGGATCTGAAGCATGGATACTTGCGCAAACAGATGAGGCAGCTCTTGGAGTGTTTGAGAGAAAAATTATCCGAAAGATATGGGCCGATCTGCGTTGACGGAGAATATCGCCGTCGAATGAACCATGAGTTGTACCAGCTATTCTCGGACATCGACATTGTTAGACATATTGAGCTGCAGCGACTAGGTTGGCTAGGCCATGTTGTGAGAATGGATGAGGATGGCCCAGCCCAGAAGGCATATAAAATAGCGAACCAGCTGATGGTTCACGCATAAGAGGAAGGCCATGAATAAGATGGAAGGACCAAGTGGAAGACAACATTGCCGAATATGGTCTTTCAAATTGGAAAAACTGCGCAAAAGACCGACGCGCCTGGAAATCTTTTTAAGCTCGGTTTATGGAACGAAAGTTCTGTCACAAGCCAGCTAAATAAGTAAGAATTTTTAAATATCCCCGGCTTATCTGTTTTTTTTTTTAATATTTAAAAAAACTCACGCCTTATAGTTATCTTCAAAAGATATTTTTAAAAAATCCACGCCTTATAGGAATCTTCAAAAGATATTTTTAAATATCCACGCCTTATCTGTTTTTTTTTAATATTTAAAAAAACTCACGCCTTATGGGGATCTTCAAAAGATATTTTTAAAAAATCCACGCCTTTTGTCCCTTTGTTTTTTAAATCCACGCTTTGTATCCAAATTCTGCGGTGTGCCCTGAAAAAATATTTTTAAAAATCCAAATATCGGATGAATATTTATTTTTCCTATTTTTTTAATTTAGACAGTTTTCTATGTTACTGGAAATTCCGCACAATATTTTGTTAATTTTTATCTGCCCTTTTTGGAATTTCTCCTAACCAAAAATTAAATAAAAAATGATATTAAATTTCCATATTTATCACTTACTTTAAATTTATCTGCGGATTTTAAGCAATTCCCACTTTCATTGAAACCGCCACCGTAAATTAATTTGAATAAATTTCGTTTATAGAAAGTGAAAACTGTTTTGAAATATTCCAGACTAACCAAAATATGCAAATATGTTTCAAAATTAAAAAACAAATACATTTATTAATTAGTAAACTAACTATGAATAAATTTTGAAATGACAATGGAGGGGGAGGTTTGTCTCTGGAAGTTTTTTTTTATATGAAGAGGAAGTCGTCTGGAAAACCTGTTAGCCATTCAAAGGTCATCTATAGGTAGAAAACCTTAAAGAATATTTATTTAATCTATTATTTTTTACATCATAAAAAGAAAATTTATTTGAAAAAACCATGCACTGATAAATCTTGAAAAATATATTTAAAAAAATTGTTCTGTTGTCGATTTTTCCCTTTGAGTACTACCTCGTCTCCCGACTGTGCCGAATTTTATTTTCTCTATTAATTTGTTCTCCCCTAACAATATCTAATCTGAAATTAATTCAATTCACGCAAATAATATTTAAAACTTGTGACATGCTAATAATATTTCTGCAATATTTGACTAATAAATTAACAAACATACATACGAGTACATTCTAAAATCGGAAATATATTGAGATAACTAAAATCATATATATCAAGAGGATAATTTTTTCAAACAATGTTTACAAAAATTGAATGTCACAAGACCCTTTCAATAACCAATTAAAAAATATCGACATACTAATATTTATGTATGTTTCCCAACTAATCTTATCGACAATTTCGGATATTAATGACAACAACAAAAAATACCTTTACGTTTTCATCGCACGAAACTTCGAAGAATGTTAAAATGATTTGTGATAAGTGATTTATTTGCTGTGGGTGCTACCCCTCTCAAGCAGCATTGTCATCATCACGATCTTCGTTTAGAACGGAATGAGAAGTAGTTAGGTACCCCTTAACTAACAAAGGTTGTATGGATGTTTGTTCTCTTCTCCTCCCTTTCCAAATGACTGACATGCGTAAATATTTTGCAATACCCAACGACGTGTGTCAACATAGCCACCATTGTTTGACATGAAGATACAAAACATTTTTTTTTTTTTTTTGAAATGATACCAGGAGACTGGTAGACAACGCTTGTCAAGATTATTTTCTTATTCGGAAAGAGATTTGCAATAATTTTAAAATGTTGTATACAAAGGCGTGAGATATAAAAAAATTTTCATTGTTTTTTTTTTTTTTTTTTTTTTTTGCTATCGATATGTGATCCAGATTTTTAACATCATTATTGTGATTCATTCAGGTTAATAACTCAATTAATTTTGATAATTACTTTTCTCAAAAACCGGTTCTTTGCGTAAGGGATTTTTTAATTAAACACACAAACCACAAGTGCGGCCTTTTTTTAAAGAATATAAAATTCGATACAAACAAAATCAAACGACTTACGACAAAATACCTTGGTTATGAAAAATGGTAATTTTATTTTTCCAAGGCGTGGATTTTTTTAAAAATATTTTGTAAGGCATCCACACGAGGCCTGGATTTTTTAAAAATATTTTGTAAGGCATCCACACGAGGCCTGGATTTCTTAAAAATATTTTGTAAGGCATCCACACGAGGCCTGGATTTTTTAAAAATATTTTTTGAAGCATCCACAAAAGGCCTGATTTTTATACCCTTCACCACAATAAGGTACAAGGTATTATGTCTTTGTGTATATGTTCGTAACATGCAAAAGGAAACGAGATAGACACATGGTTCTTTTTGAGAATATGCATAGAATCACTTTCTGAGTCGATTTATGCATGTCCGTCGGTCCGTCTGTCCATCTGTCCATTGCTGTTATATTGTAAACAAAGTGCAGGTCGCATTTATAATCCGATTTCGATGAAATTTTGTACAGCTCATTTGTTTGGCCCAAGGACGAACCCTATTGAAATTGGAGAAAATCGGTTCAGATTTAGATATAGCTACCATATATATTTGTGTCCGATTTAATGTAAATGGTGTACCAAAAACCCTATATATCTTTCGATTTGCACGAAATTTGGCATAGCGTCATGAATTGAGTCTAGAATGATGTGTGCTGAGTTTCATTAAAATCGGTTTAGATTTAGATATATCTCCCATATATAGTTTCGTCCGATTTTATGTAAATAGTGCACCAAAGTCCCGAAATCTGGCATACTGAAGTGAGCCTAGAATGATGTGTGTTTAGTTTCGTGAAAATCGGTTCAGATTTAGATATAGCTCCCATATATAGTTTCGTCCGATTTTATGTAAATGGTGCACCAAAGTCCCTATATATCATTCGATTTGCACGAAATTTGGCATAGCGTACTCAATTAAGTCTAGAATAATGTGTGCTGAGTTTCGTGAAAATCGGTTCAGATTTAGATATAGCTGTCATATATAGTTTCATCCGATTTATGGTAAATGAGGCACCAAAGTCTCTATATATCTTTCGATTTGAAATGAAATTTGGCACAGATTTCTGAAATAGGTCCAGAATGATGTGTGCTGAGTTTCGTGAAAATTGGTTCAGATTTAGATATAGCTCCCATATATAGTTTTGTCCGATTTTATGTAAATGGTGCACCAAAGTCCCCATATATCTTTCGATTTGAATGAAATTTGGCATAGAGTTCTGAAATAGATCCAGAATGATGTGTGTTTAGTTTCTTGAAAATCGGTTCAGATTTAGATATAGCTCCTATATATAGTTTTGTCCGATTTATGTAAATGGTGCCTAGAATTATGTGTGTTTTATATATATAGTTTTGTCCGATTTTATGTAAATGGTGCATATAGGCCCTATATATCTATCGATTTGCACGAAATTTGACATAGCGTACTGAATTGAGCCTAGAATGATGTCTGCTAAGATTTGGCTATATTATATCATGTCAATGTTCTATCGAAAAGGCGGAGTCTGTTAGGAGACATATACCCAAAGTGGTGAAAGGTATCATATCGTCGGCCCAGTCCGACTTTTTTACTTCCCTTACTGGTTTAAAATTATTTTTTTTTTAAATCCACACAAGGAGTGGATTTTTTAAAAAATGTTTTTTCAAGCAACAATACAAGGCGTGGATTTTTTAAAAAATTTTTTCAAGCAACAATACGAGGCGTGGATTTTTTAAAGCAACAATTCAAGGCGTAGATTTTTTTAAAAACATTTTTTTAAACCAACAATACAAAGGGTAGATTTTTATATCCTACACAACTATGTTGTCAGGGTATTATAGCTTTGAGCAGCCCCAAGAGTTTGAGACGCCGCGAAATATTGATCCAAGACCCACCTTTAGGTATAGCGATTGCCATATCTTCACTAGCTGAGTTGATCAATACATGTGTGTCCGTCCGTCCGTCTATCCATTATAATTTGTAAACACGATACAGGTCACAGTTATGGACCAATCGTCACGAAATTTTGCATACAGAGGATGGGTTCTGGCCAAAGAAGACCCCTATTGTTTTTGGTAAAAATCGATTAATATTTAGAGGATGAAATGGACAAAAAACTTTATTTATGTCTTATTTTTTGATCGCTTTAGAAATTTGATATGGAGAAGGGAAGGTGATCGGACCAGAGAATAAGCTTGCCTGTTTTGATAAAGATCTGTCAATATTTAACGGGTCAAATGGACCCTGACTTTTGTGTAAAAAAAATACAAAATTTGTATTCAATAGCGTATATATTTAGTCCTGCAGGACATAGACCCGAAAAGTTGATGGTATATCCAAGAGGAGTGGTTGACTTTTAAATGCATACTAATTCCATTGTCGTATGTACTCAGATGTAGGAGTTACACTTAAATATTTACAGGTGCTTACATATTCATCTATTATTAATTAGTAACCCATTACCAACCTAGAGGGCGGGAATATAGCGCTGATTGCTTTGAAATTTTCCTTGAGGTTCCAGTTATGGTGAAGGACAACGCCTATTATTTTCAGTTATGATCAGTTAAAAATTTAGAAATGAAGTGGACCGAAAACTTAATTTTAGTAACCCATTACCAACCTTGAGGGCGGAAATATAGCACTGATCGCTTTTAATATTCCTTGAGGTTCCAGTTATGGTCAAGGACAACGCCTATTATTTTCAGTTATGATCAGTTAAAAATTTAGAAATGAGGTGAACCGAAACTTAATTTTTTGTGTTTTTCGAGTCGATCTATAGGCCACAATTGAAAGCCGAACATCACAACACAATTCACGGTGAAGGGAATCTGGACAAGTAATTAGAAGGGCTGTACTGAATATTAGAAACATTCGGAAAATATTTCAGTGTAAGAAGAGGTGTTGTTGACCTCTAATCGGGCCAGAGGATGCAACTATCACGAAATATTACCCAGGCACGTAATAAAAACCCACAGAAAGATAGAGTTCTGTGGTAGTTGTGTATGGTATCGTATGGCCGGCCCCGTCCGACTTTACTGCTCCGCTCACTAGTTTAAAGAATATTTTTTAAGGGACATATACAAGGCGTGGATTTTTTAAAGAATATGTTTTCAAGGTCTATAAAAGGCGTGGACTTTTTAAAGAATATTTTTTCAAGGTCTATATAAGGCGTGGACTTTTCAAAGAATATTTTTTCAAGGTCCATATAAGGCGTAGACTTTTTAAAGAATATTTTTTCAAGGTCTATATAAGGCGTGGACTTTTCAAAGAATATTTTTTCAAGGTCCATATAAGGCGTAGACTTTTTAGAGAATATTTTTTCAAGGTCTATATAAGGTGTAGAATTTTTAAAGAATATTTTTTCAAGGTCTATATACGGCGTGGAATTTTTAAAGAATATTTTTTCAAGATCTTTATAAGGCGTGGACTTTTTAAAGAATATTTTTTCAAGATCTATATACGGCGTGGAATTTTTAAAGAATATTTTTTCAAGGTGCTGTTGACTTCTAATCGGGCAAGAGGGTGCAACTATAATGAAATATTGCCCAGGATCGAAATAAATATCTGCAAAAAGATAGAGTTCCATGGTAGTTGTGTAGGATATCGTAGGGCCGGCCCCGTCCGACTATACTGCTCCGCTCACTGGCTTATAAATATTTTTTCAGGGACTATTAAATGGCATGGATTTTTTTTAAATATTTTTTCTTGGTTCCTTGAAAGGCGTGAATTTTTTTTACAAATTTTCCAGGGTTCTGGGTTGTTGAAAAATATATTTTATTTATGTTTCGTATAACCCCATCAAAATTATGTTAATGTCTTAAAGGTTAGGACATTTCATTAATTAATTTTTTAAGAGTTCGTGCTTTCCATTAAAATCCAAGCCGTACAAAAAAGAAATACCTCTGGCTTATTATGGTCGAACGGTCGTTTGGTCGATCAATAAGCCATACACAAAAAACATTCCCAGCATAACACCGCTGTTACATAATGGCGCCCATGACCTCGAGCAATATAACCAGCCAACCAGACCGTACCTAACCGATCATTATTCAAAAGAAGAGTTGATCGATAACACAAAAAAATATTTGACAGCGTTTTTAAAACCGCTTTGTTTACCAAAGCTTTCCCAAAGCCAAGTGTCAAGCAAACAAACAAAAAATCTGTGTCTGTCTTGCTTTCTTCGCCTCACGTTCACTGGGTCAAAGCGTCAGGCCAATATTATTTTTGTGGGCTACGTGAATTCCAATGGCACGCCATCAATGTCCGTCCAATGATATCATTGATTAGCCATTTAGGCCATTCCTTAATACGGCAGGGCAGACCTGCTTTTTTCATTATCCAAAAAAATAACGACAACAACACTAAAATCCATTGCGCACGCGTAACAAGCCCAAAACAAAACAGCGAATAACTGGTAAATAACATGGCTTACCTTGAGGCCAATAATTGATAATAACACAAAAAATAATAATTATTATTTTGGAATATTGAATGTAACCAACGTACAAAGTACGAAGTTCGATCCAACGTCATACAATTTTGGCTTTTTTGCTTTACCACAAAAAAGGTCAAACTTTGTTGAGACCTGTAGTCAAAAATTTTGGCTTCGTTTCTCAAGAGTAGAGGGGGTCTTCACAGTTCAGCGACATCATCCCTCCTTGACTTTGAAGACCTGGCTGGTGCTACGCAAATCAGGTCAATTACACATGACACACAAACAAAAGCAACACAGTTTCAAAGAGATTTCCACAAGGTTCGGAAGCAATTACTCGACACAAATTAAAAAGCAAAACAACAACAACTTCATAACAATTCTTCCGTTCTCTAAGATAAACAAAATAAAAACTGGTCATTCAAAACTCTTTTCTTTTTTTTTTTTTTGGTTAATCTGCTCCGCATCTAAGCACAATTCTCTCATCTGGAGTAACATCAAGCACACACAGACACACACCTTTTTTAATTCATTTAATTTTTGTTTTTCTTTGGAGGACGGTAATATCTCGATTTCGACCAGATTTTGAATTTCAAATCTGCGGATTATCGAAATATATTTTTTTAAATCGTAACCGCTCGAAACCGCTGTCGGTAACTTCACACCACGACTCTTAAACACGGACTAACAACTGAGTCACACTTGTTGACTGGTATAGCAGACAACCAACCAGTCAGCCAACCAACAGTCAGGTCAGTCAGCCAGCCTCTAACCCAACAAACGAACACCGGAGAATCAGCATAGTCGAAGGCAGGTGTAATTGCCAATTGTGAGTTTCTGGAGAGTTTTTTTTTTTCTCTCAAATTCACTCTCCCTCTCCGGTGAGTGATCGTGCAAAATAACAAATATTTTTATCTTTATTTTCTTTTGGGGTAAACCTTCGTCATCATCCACAACGTCAGAAGCATCAAGCATAGAAGATCAAAACAGCTACAACAACTGAAAAAACACGTGTTTACATACGGACATTAGGTTGGAACCGAGACCAAGAGTCGCGGATTTTTTCAAAATATTTTTTCAGGCATCCACACAAGGCATGGCGTAGAGGATGATAAATACCAAGCATCGGCTCTGATTGGCTTTAACATGGCAAAGTCCAGGCTTATCTTGGTCCCTCTTTCATCTCAATTGTGGACACTGACCTCCCGTGGTGCCACCTGGGGCAGCTATTTTCATCACCCGTTGAAATAGTGAGCTAATATGTGCCGCGAGTTCACCCATAAGAACTATAAGGCGTAAGTAACTCAGATGATCACGCCCTAATAGCTGCCATGAAATGGATAATAAAAGACCTCGTCTCCAAATTCACTCCTCTAGATGAGCGAATTGCTATAATCCGTATAAAAGCGAAGTTCTTTTACATCAGTCTCACTTGCGCCCATGCTCCGACCGACGATAAAGATTAACTGACCAAAGACATATTTTACGAGCGCCTAGAAACAGCATATGATCGCTGCCCTGGTCATGACAATAAAATTCTGCTAGGAGATTTTAATGCAAAAATCGGAAGGGACAATATCTTTGGCCCGACCGTCGGAAAATTCAGCCACTATGAAGAAATATCAGACAACGGCATGAGGCTGACTCCGAGGCAGCAAAAAACATGATAGTTAGCAGCACCAGATTCAAGCATCTCGATATACACAAGGCCACTTGGATTTCTCCCGATCGAACAACGAAAAATCAAATTGATTGTGTTGTCCGATTTATCCGAGGAGCGAATATCGATTCAGACCATTACCTTATGGCAGCCATGGTACGCACCCGTCTTAATGTAGCAGCAAAGGTGCGATCTAATGTAACACGGAAATTTGACGTCGAAAAGCTGCAAACACAACAGATAGCAGAAGCCTACTCCGCTCAACTTACCCATCTGCTTGACGAAAGCACCCCTTGTCCCGATAATAATATAGAAGCACAGTGGCAGAGAATTGCCCACTCCCTACAAACTGCAGTAGAAGGAACACTTGGGTACCAAAGACCACCATCAAGAAATCCGTGGTACGATCAGGAATGTCGTAATGCTACTGATATGAAAAACGCAGCGTATAGGGCAACCCTGCGGACAGTAGTAACACGTAATACAATGGAAAACTATCGGGAGAAAAGGAGAGAGGAGAAACGTATTTTTAGAAAAAAGAACAAGATAAACGAGAGCGTGAACGTGAGCAAATCGAGATGTACATGAGTCAGAATGAAGTCCGAAAATTTGGTGCTGGCACATCCTCCTGTGGAGATGAAGAAGGAAACCTGGTGACAGATACAGACAGAGTCCTGAGTATCTGAAAGGAGCATCTTGAAAAGCTTCTGGTATCAAATAGTGGTGGTGAAGAAGATAACCCAGAATCAATAATAAATGACGGTATAGAGTGTATACCACCTAGCCAAGATGAAAGGAGCATGCATCAGCTGATGAGTACAATTTGGCTAGAGGAATGCATGCTCAATTATTGGAACCTCAGCATCCTGTGTCCCGTGCACAAAAAAGGAGACAAGACGATATGTGCCAATTATAGAGGAATAAGTCTCCATCCCATCGCATATAAAGTGCTATGCAGCGTACTGTGAGAACGATTGACGCCAATGGCCAATTACGTTATTGTACCATACCAATGCGGATTCAGACCTGGCAAATCCACCATTGACCAGATTTTCACTCTGCGTCAAATCCGGGAAAAAAAACCCATGAAAAACACATCGACACATACCACCTATTCATCGACTATAAAGCCGCATTCGACAGCCCTATCCGTGTAAAATTAATACGGCTATGCAAGATAACTTTAAGTGGCACAAGGTCAGCAAAATTAATAGGCTATGCAGGAGCCCTTTAACTGGCACACGATCAGCAGTGACAGTTTGTCGTGCGATCTTTTTAACATCCTGTTGGAAAAGGTCATACGAGAGGCAAAGGTGAACAGAAATGGCACGCTGTACACCAATCAACACATGTTACTCGTCTATGTCGATGGCATCGGCATAATGGGTCGAACACTGAGAGCGGTTACAGCCACCTTTGAACAAACTAAGAAGGAGTCTGCCAAAGTGGATCTGGCAGTAAACGGCGAGAAGACCTAGCTGATGGTACCAACGCGCAAGACGTTCTGTAGACTTGGAGCAACTGTGGAACTTGAGAACTACAGCTTCGAGGTAGTTAAAGATTTTATATACCTTGGTACCACCATAAATAAAACGAATGACATCAGTTTTGAAATTCGGAGAAGGATTGTGATGGCTAACAGATGTGACTATGGTCTGATTGAGCAAGGCCACCTCACGCCAGACCAAACTCACACTCTACAAGACGCTGATACTACCCGTGCTGTTATATAAATCTGAAGCATGGATACTTGAGCAAACAGATGAGGCAGCTCTTGAGATAAATATTTTCCGACAGATCAATGGGCCGATCTGCGTTGACGGTGAATATGAGTTGTACCAGCTATTCTCGGACATCGACGTTGTTAGACGTATTGAGCTGCAGCGACTACGTTGGCCAGGCCTTGTTGTGATAATGGCTGAAGATGCCCCAACCCAGAAGGCATATAAAAGCGAACTAGCTGATGGTTCGCCCAGAAGGGGAAGGTCACGAATACGATGGATAAATCAAGTCGAAGACAACATTGTCGAAATTGGAAAAACTGCGCAAAAGACTGAAGCGCCTGGAAATCTCCGCCTAAGCTCGGCTTATGGAACTAATGTTCTGTCACAAGCCAGCTAAGTAAGTAAGTAAAAATCCACGCCTTGTAGAGATGCTTAAAAAATATTTGTAAAAAATCCACGCCTTGAAAAATATTTTTTAAGAAATCGACGCCTTGTATGGGTTAATGAAAAATATTTTTTTTAATCCAGGCTTAGTAAAGTCCTTGAACAAATATTAAAAAAAACCTTTTTGTACTTTTTCCTGGAAGTCGATGTGCTGTTATAGCATCAGCTATTATAACAGTATAACAGACTTTATTGTTGAAATGGCGTTAGTCGTTGCATACTTTTAGGCTGCCGAATAACATTATTCGTACCGGGGAGTATTAAATAAAATATTTCATTGAAGAATCCGCTCTATATTCTCCGAATATATTTTCCTATATGTTTTATTTCTTCTTTAGAATATTTAACCAGTTCCAGGCTCATATAGGGTTCTAAGAAAATTGAAATACATTTTTTTGTAATTATTTGTTGATATTAATTTTATTTAAATTTTTTTAAATAAATTCATAGTTCTCTATTTTTTTCTTTGTTCGGACTACTGTAACCGTATCTAATAAGTACAACAAACAATGCTTATATTCTAATCTTATTAACTAATAAAAAAACCCTGGACTTTGTTGCAGGGCTGCTACAAAACCATCAGACCATCATTGTGCTGCCGCCGAACATCACCCCGATATAATTTGTGCAAAAATCTCCTCACCTTGTACAGGCCAAATAGCAGAACTGAAAAAATACAATAGAGCAGAAAAATACCAGCAAAGGTACGAAAACATTGCAGGGGCTCTGACCAATCCAAAAAGGGGTAGACATAATGATTACCGATTCTGGAGAACAGAAAAATGAAAAACACGAAGAACGAAGCGACCACATAATTAGAAAAAGAATTATTAATTGAGAGCAAACATAACAAAAACAAGGTTGCAGCAATTATGCAAGGTAAGTAGCGAGCGATATACTTACTCATCCGTCCCGCCACATAGATAGTAGATGGCACTAAAGCAAAAGTAGACAACCGGCACTAGCATGGCATAGATGGTGTGCACCAAACGGACCGGAAATGCAACAATTACGAAGTCCACCAGCATGAATAGTAAATTGAAGCAGTGCGTTATTAGCGTTAGTTCGGGAAAGCGATGTGGTTTGTCTGTAGGGAGAAGAAGAAGAAAAGAAAGGAAATCAGTATAAAGGGGAAGAAAAACTTTATTAATTTTCTTTTCTTTGTTTTGGGTCCCTAAAAATCCACGCCTTGAAAAAATATTTTTTAAAAAATCCACGCCTTGAAAAAATATTTTTTAAAATATCCACGCCTTGAAAAAATATTTTTTAAAAAATCCACGCCTTGAAAAAATATTTTTTAAAAAATCCACGCCTTGAAAAAATATTTTTTAAAAAATCCACGCCTTGAAAAAATATTTTTTAAAAAATCCACCCCTTGAAAAAATATTTTTTAAAAAATCCACGACTTGAAAAAATATTTTTTTAAAAAATCCACGCCTTGAAAAATATTTTTTTAAAAAATCCACGCCTTGAAAAAATATTTTTTTGCCTTGAAAAAATATTTTTTAAAAAAATATTTTTTTAAAAAAATATTTTTTAAAAATCCACGCCTTGAAAAAATATTTTTTTTAAAAATCCACGCCTTGAAAAAATATTTTTTAAAAAATCCACTTACTCATCTTCCCATGCAGAAACATCCAATAGACCGTCGTGATCACTGATGCAATGGGCATTGCCAAATCGTGCAGTAGCCAATATGCCCTCACCATTCTCGGACTATTACAGGTCTGTGACACCTCCGATATAGACGATCTCACCTCAGCTACATCAAAATACCATTGCAGGGCCAGTATCGCACCCAACAACTCCGTTACCAAACACAACATCATTCCCCAATTTGTATAGAAAATAAAATATTTGCCATTTTCGAATTGATTGTCGATACACAGCAAAAATATCATGAGAAAAATCAGGGCCCACAGACAGCGATAGATGAGGAACCATAAACTTGTTTCACCGATTTGCCACTGCAATGAGAACGATAAGAAAAAAATGGAACGATTAAAAACCAAGAAGTGTAGAAAAAAATAATTGGTTTCGATATTACAATATGCGTATTCAACTTGAACTAGTTCGTTATGACTTTTTTCCGATTATTATTTTTTTTAGACCCACAACATTGTTTTGAGTAAGTGTGACTGAGCGTTACGTGATTTTATTTTAATTGCCGTTTAATCGTTTGCGAATGAATAAATAATTTTAATTGAGTGTGACATAATTAAATGGTAATAAAGAAACCTCTGTTCCGATCGCCTCGTGGTCACTTATAAAAACTCCCTCCAAGTCGCATGAAAAACTACCTTCTAGTTGCCTGTAAAAACCTATTGTGGTCCCTACAAATACTCCCTTTTTTACATTTATAAATATCACGTTCTGAAGGTCCATATAAACCCAATTCTAGTGGCCTATAGAGACTGTTCTCTGGTCGCCTATAAGGAACCTCTTCTAATCGCCTAAAAATCATATTCGATTTGCCTATAAAGATCCTCTTCAGGTCGCCTCTAAACATATTTTCTGTTTCGCCTTTAAAGTTCCCCTTCTGGTCGTGTATTAAAATCCTCTTCTGGTCGCCTATAAATACCTTATTCTGGTCGCCTACAAAGACCCTCTTATCGTCTATGAAGATTCTCTTCTTGTCTCCAATAAATAACTTATTCTGGTTGCCTATACAGACCCACTTCTTCTAGTCGCCTAAAAAATACCCTCTTCAGATCGCCTATAAAAACCTCTTCTGGTCGCATATAAAGACCTCTTCTGATCACCAATACAAACCACTTTCTTCTCGCCTCCTGGACGCCTATAAAGACCTCTTCTGGGGACCAATACAAAGCACTTTCAAGTCGCCTATACAAATTTCTTCAAATCGCCAACAAAGGCATTCAAATCGCCTATAATGGTCCGCCTCTTCTGGCCGCTTAAAAAACGCTCTTGAGGTCGCCTATAAAGACCCGTCTAAAAAGAACCTCTTCAGGTCGACTATAAATATCCTCATCTGGTTGCCTATAAATACCTTTTTCTTATCGCCATTAAATATCCTCTTCTAGTCGCCTATAAATACCCTCTTCATGTGGCTTAAAGATTCTCTTCTGGTCGTCCAGGAAGTCCCCTCCTCTGTAGGTCGTCCATAAAAACCCTCTCCAGTCGCCTATAAATATCCTCTTCAGTTCGCCTATAAAGGTTCTCTTCTGTAAAATACCTTCTTCTTATCGCCAATAAATATACTCTTCTGGTCGCCTGTAAAGATTCTCCTTCGGACGCCTACAAAAATCCTTTTCAGGTCGCCCATAAAGACCCTCTTCAGGTCGCCCATAAATACCCATTTCATGTGGCCTAAAGATTCTCTTCTGGTCGTCCAGGAAGTCCCCTATCAGGTCGCCTTTAAAGACCCTCTTCAGATTGCCTATACCATCCTCTGATCGCCTATAAATACCTTCTTCTTATCGCCGATAAATATCCTCTTCAGGTCGCATATAAATAAAGATTTTCTGCTAGTCGCCTTCTGGAGGTCTATAAAGACCTCTACTGGTCACCAATACAAACCACTTTCTGGCCGCATATAAACATTTCTTCCAATCGCCCATAAAAACACCTTCTGGTGGCCTATAAAGGCCCGCCTCTGGTCGCCAATAAAGACACCCTATATGGATGTCTCTCTAACTCTCTTCCTCCTATTAGACTCTCTTCTGATCGTCTATAAATACATTCTCTAACTTGTCGATATCAAACCCCTCAAGTTCGTTTATAGAGAATCCTCTAAGTGCATCTGTACCGGAGCCTCATCATCTATCTCTCTCGTTCTCATACACACCTGCGATTTATAGAATTCCTCCTGCTGATTGTAACGAAAATTCAAATTTTTATATTTAAATTCACAACGAAAACAATTCAGGCTGCTGGTGAAATATTTCATTCCGATTTTTTTTTTAATTTATTTTTTTCACTATCTACGATTTTTCGAAGTAAAAATTCCGTTGCTCGCCCGTGGTTCGTTCACTTTTGAGGTCCAAGTCATTCTGAATGATAACATGATTCTTGATTCGGAAGCCATAGCAGAAAAAATAAAGAAAAGAAACGAGCCAGCATCGTCGGATTGCAAGTTCAGAATTTTTTTCTTTTCTACTTCTTCTCTGTCGCATAAACACATGAGAAAGTCAAAGCCAAAGCAAAAACAACAACAATAACACCAGCAACGCAGCGGCAACAGCACGAAACCCCAGCTTGCTGAGGAGAACGATAGCGCCACTAAAGTCAATGTGTCAGAAACAGTACTCAGCCATTAAAGTGGTTGAAGTTGACATGGAGGAGAAGGAGACTTTTAATTTAAGTGACCTTAGGCTAGAGGTCAAAAGGTAGGCTAATGTGGGGATCGGAAGTCATAATATAGGTCTTCACATAGAAGACCATTTTTTCGAAAAATTTCTCAGCATGATTTTATTTAAATTTATTTTTTGAAAAGACTATCACCACTTAAAACCTTAAAAACCAACTTCTGATCGCCTATAAAGACCACCTTATGTTTTTTTCTCTTATAGAGACACTCTTTTGGTCGCCTAAAATTATAGTCAGTTACAGTCGTTAACGAAACCTTCTTCTGGTGACATATGAAACCCATATCTGGTCCCTTACAATACCCTATAGATACTCTTCAATATAAAGATAGTCTTCCGATAACTTATAAGGTGTGCATTACGATGCCATACAAATACTCCCTCCTCAAAATGATTCCCATCTCATCGTCTATAAATCATTCATTCTAATCGCGCCTAAATACCCCATTATTATTGCCTATAAACACTACCTGTCGCTTATACATACTCCCTTCTGCTCGGCTATACATCCCTACTGGTCTCTTCTATAGTCGCCTTTAATTACCCTTTTTCTGGTCGCCTGTAGAGCCTACCTTTAGATCGGATTTATATACTCTATTGGTCGCCAATAAATACTCCTTTTTCAGACACCTACAAAGAATCTCACCTGGTTGCCTTCAACTCACTTTTTATTATTTCGATCTGCCTAAGAAGTTTGTCATCTTAGGAAAACACCCACTGGGATAAAGGTAATATAATGGCTGCTGAATCTTCTTATGCTCTGAGGATTTTTTTCCATATAAAAAATTGCAGGCCTCTAATGAATATTTTGTATAGAAAAATCAGATACCTTAGCTGATCTGAGGAAAGTGTGTCTGCAATAAAATCTGCTCCGCTCTCTGAGAATTTTTTCTATAGAAAAAAGCTGTCTATGAGGATTTTTTTACACAAAAAAACCAAATTAAGGCCTCTAAGGATTTCTTCATAAATAAATCAGCTTAGAACTCTGACGTTTTTTTTTCATAAAGAAATGGTCTGTCCATCCGTTTGAGTATTTTTCTACAGAAAAAGTCTTTACAGTCCACTGAGGATTTTTTCCATAGAATACAATCTATTCAGGCAACTGCAAATGTTTTCCACAGAAAACAGAATCTGCTCAGGCCTCGAAGACATATTTGTATCTATAGAAAAATATCGTCTTAGGCTTCAGATTTTTTTATACGACAAGAATTTTCTCACCCTACTCACCTCATTGCGTTTTCTTTCCTATAGAAAAAAGTCTCCTCAGACCACCACCCCTTTTTTATATAGAAAAAAGACTCCTCAACGCACCAACGATTTTTTTTATAGAAAAAAGGCTCCTCAGAGCCGAACTATGCAAGACTGGTGGTCAGATGCTAGTAAGGAGCATGGATCAGCTGATTAGTACAATTTGGCTAGAGGAATGCATGCCCAATGATTGGAACCTCAGCATCCTGTGTCCCGTGCACAAAAAAAGAAGACAAGACGATATGTGCCAACTATAAGCCTTCTTCCCATCGCATATAAAGTGCTATTCAGCGTACTATGTGAACGACTGAATACAATGGTCAATGACATTATTGAACCATACCAATGTGGCTTCAGACCTGGCAAATCCACCATCGACAAGATTTTCACTCTGCGCCAAATCCTGGAAAAAAACCCACCTATTCGTCGACTCTAAAGCCGTCGACAGCCCTATCCGTTCAGAGGTGTTTAAAGCCATGTCTACATTTGCCATTCCTGCAAAACTAATTCGGCTATGCAGGATAACCCACTGGGTATTTTTTTCTACAGAAAGTAAGAATCCTCAGACCTTAGACTATTTTTTCTATAGAAAAATAGTCTCCTTGGCTTATTAAGCTCAGCTTATTAAGGGTTTTTTTCTATAGCAGAAAAACCTCCTCAGCTTACTGAGGATTTTTTTTCTCTAGAAAAAAGTTTCCTCAGACTCCCGAGGAATTGTGTTCTATAGAAAAAAAAAGACTCCCCAGCGCACTGATTAGTCTGCTCAGGACACGGAGGAATTTTTTTCTATAGAAAAAAATCTGCCCAGGTCACGGAGGATTTTTTTCTATAGAAAAAAAATCTGCTCAGGACATGGAGGATTTTTTTCTATAGAAAAAAAATCTGCTCAGGACATGGAGGATTTTTTTTTTCTATCTGCTCAGGACACGGAGGAGTTTTTTCTATAGAAAAAAGTTTCTTCAGTCTCCTGAGGAATTGTTTTCTATAGAAAAAAGTCTCCTGAGGCCTCTGAGGATATTTTCATCATACCTCTAAGGATTTTTTATTCTACAGAAAATAATTATTTATTTTAAAATTAATATCAAATATGTTTTTATATTTATTTATTTTTTATTTCGTATATAAGGAACACAAATAGGATATTTATTTTTTTCTCTATTTCTTTACAACAACTACAACTAGAGTTTAAACCTATTTTTTACATGCAATTCGTTATATATATAGAAAAATTATTATAATACTTATTGGACAAAATAATTGTAGACCTGAATAAAATAAAATTCGCTTATAACGAACATCGATGATTTATACAAAAATCTTGAAATATTCGATTTTTTTTGAGGTCCTCATGACCCGATCTTACTGTAATTTATTAAAAAAAAAAACTTATTTTTAAACTTTCTTTGGAGGGAATTTAGCCTTAAATATTCAAATATGATTTTTTTTAAGTCCGCAAAAAAATCTTCAGACTCTTCACTTATACGTATTTATGTATGTAGATGTGTCTTTTATAAAAAATCTAAACATGAGAATGTGTTGGTAATACTTTTTTTTAAATACTTTCTTATAAAAGAACTCCCGAATATTAAAAAAATATTGAAATATTTTAAAAAAATATGAAATAAAAAAATCGACCAAATTAAGGTCGAACTTCTACTCGAAGGATAACCGAGGATCCCTATGAAAATGTTGATACTTAGAAAAATAGACTCCCCTCTTAAATCAATCCCACACAGTGGGGTGACCACACAGCACTCAATGAACGATGCAGAAATCGCTTAAATTTATACAGGACATAAAGGAGCAGACAATAAATGCAGTAGAGAGCAAAAACTTCGGCAAATGTGATTATGCCACGGCTAGGCACTGTCCAATCCAGCAGAGGATAGATATAATGGTTACCATAGCTGGAAGAAGAAGAGGAAGAAAATCAAAACCGATTAGAAATAATGAAAATGTGTCACCTAAGTGGGAATGCTTACTCATCGGTTCCGCCACAAAAGAAATAGACCACAGTGAATAGACAAAAAACGATGGGCAGCAACATGGCATAGATGGCGTGCAGAAGGCGCACGGGAAATGCTACAACAAGAAAATCCACCAACATAAAGACGGAATTCATGCAATGCGTTACAAAACTCATGACGGGAAAGCGATTGGGTTTGTCTGCAAATGGGAAGAAGAAGAAAAAATTAGAATGAGAAAATTTAATTTTTTTAAAGATCGGTTCAGACATCTGAGGATTTTTTTTCTATAGAAAATCTGCTCAGGCCCCTAGGAAATTTTTTCAATAGAAAAACATCTGCTGCTCAAAAATTTGTTTTCTATAGAAAAAAATCTGCTCAGTCACATGAGGATTTTTTTTTAGAAAAAAATCTGCTTAGGCCTCTGAGGAATTTTTTTCTATGGAAAAAAATCTGCTCAGGTCACTGAGTAATATTTTTCTATACAAAAAAATTTGCTCAGGTCACTGAGGAATATTTTTCTATACAAAAAATCTGCTCAGGTCACTGAGGAATATTTTTATATACAAAAAATCTGTTCCGGCCACTGAGGAATTTTTTCTATAGAAAAAAAAAACTGCTCAGGCGACTGAGGAATTTTTTCTATAGAAAAAAATCTGCTCAGGCCACTGAGGAATTTTTTTCTATAGAAAAAAATCTTCTCAGGCCACTGAGGATTTTTTTTCGATAGGAAAAAATCTGCTCAAGCCACTGAGGATTTTTTTTGATAGAAAAAAATCTGCTCAGGCCACTGAGGATTTTTTTTTGATAGAAAAAATCTGCTCAGGCCACTGAGGAATTTTTTTCAATAGAAAAAAATCTTCTCAAGCCACTGTGGAATTTTTTTCTGTAGAAAAAATTCTGCTCAGGCCACTGAGGAATTTTTTTCTATAGAAAAAAATCTCAGGCCGCTGAGAAATTTTTTTCTATAAAAAAATCTGCTCAGGCCCCTGAGGAACTTTTTTTCTATAGAAAAAAAAATCTACTCAGGCCCCTGAGGAAAAAAATTGCTCAGGCCCCTGAGAAACTTTTTTCTGTAGAAAAAATCAGATCAGGTCCCTGAGAATTTCTTTTCTATAGAAAAAAACTCAGATCAAGCCCCTGAGGATTTTTTTTCTATAGAAAAAAATATCTCCTCAGGCTCCTGAATCCTCCTAAGTTAATCCAGAAAAATATTGCCTATGGCCTCAACTTACTCATCTTCCCGTGTAAAAATGTCCAATAGATTGTCGTGATAATTAACGCCAACGGCAATGAAATATCATGCAGCAGCCAATAGAATTTTATCAATGTCGGTGTCTTCCTAAGTTGACTAACTTCGTAGGCCGATGAGCGGACAGCATCTATATCGAAATACCATTGTGTAGCCAAAACGGCAGCTATCAACTGGGTGGCCGTGCACAGCATAATACCCCAATTTGTTAGGAAAATAAAATATTTGCCTTCGGAAAATTGCAAAACGAGACATGACAGAAATACTCCGAGGAAAAATCCAGCCCATATCCATCGATACAACAGAAAGAGGAAACTGCGTTCGCCGGTTTGCCACTAAAATGAAAAGGAAAGAAACGAAACAAAAACGGGGGAGATTAGTTAATGTAGGAAAATTGGGAGAGTACACAAAGATTAGATGATAAGGAGAGGAGAGTAGAGATTATAGAGGAGAAGACGATAGTCCTTATAGTCGAGAAAAATCACGCCTCTTGAAAAAATATTTTTAAAAAATCCACGCCTCTTGGTATAGACCCTGAAAAAATATTTTTAAAAAATCCACGCCTCTTGGTATAGACCCTGAAAAAATATTTTTAAAAAATCCACGCCTCTTGGTATAGACCCTGAAAAAATATTTTTAAAAAATCCACGCCTCTTGGTATAGACCCTGAAAAAATATTTTTAAAAAATCCACGCCTCTTGGTATAGACCCTGAAAAAATATTTTTAAAAAATCCACGCCTCTTGGTATAGACCCTGAAAAAATATTTTTAAAAAATCCACGCCTCTTGGTATAGACCCTGAAAAAATATTTTTAAAAAATCCACGCCTCTTGGTATAGACCCTGAAAAAATATTTTTAAAAAATCCACGCCTCTTAATATAGACCCTGAAAAAATATTTTTAAAAAATCCACGCCTCTTGGTATAGACCCTGAAAAAATATTTTTAAAAAAAATCCACGCCTCTTGGTATAGACCCTGAAAAAATATTTTTAAAAAAAATCCACGCCTCTTGGTATAGACCCTGAAAAAATATCCACGCCTTGGTATAGACCCTGAAAAAATATCCACGCCTTGGTATAGACCCTGAAAAAATATCTTTAAAAAATCCACGCCTCTTGGTATAGACCCTGTAAAAATATCCACGCCTTGGTATAGACCCTGAAAAAATATCTTTAAAAAATCCACGCCTCTTGGTATAGACCCTGTAAAAATATCCACGCCTTGGTATAGAGCCTGACAAAATATTTTTAAAAAATCCACGCCTCTTGGTGTTGGTCCCTGAAAAAATATCCACGCCTTGGTATAGACCCTGAAAAAATATCCACGCCTTGGTATAGACCCTGAAAAAATATCCACGCCTTAGTATAGACCCTGAAAAAATATCCACGCCTTGGTATAGACCCTGAAAAAATATCCACGCCTTTGTATAGACCCTGAAAAAATATCCCAACCTTGGTATAGATCCTGAAAAAATATCCACGCCTTGGTATAGACCCTGAAAAAATATTTAAAAAAAAACTACGCCTTGTGTTACTGTGAGTATGGGTGTCAGTATGCCTATTTGTTGTAGAACATTCCCACATCGACGTGCTAAGTCATCCATTCGATTACGATTATTTTATTTTTATACGTCACCAAAAATTATCATCGAAGTGAACTTGAGTTTTGGTTGGTTTGTTGGACCATCCATCCACCACCATAGCAGATCATTAAATTATCTGCTCAAAAATTAATTATAATCAAGTGAGTGTAGGTAACCCCATCTCTCAGCGTACCCCCAACGCAGCACAATTGTTTGGCACACTTTCCCAGGCATACATCTGTCAGTGGTCATATGTGTGGATGGGTGTTGTTTGTGTGTAAGTTTGTCATCATCAATTTTTGGTGTCAACTTGAACTTGGTTGTAAATGGCAGCATGTGCTTCAGATATTTTTTTGCACACAAGTAAAATAGTATATAAGAGTGGGTCGGAATGGTAGATTTTCAAAAGATGGAATTTATTTTTAAAGAATGGCATCATAGAGGAACTGTTATCCGGTTAGACTATAAATGGAACCCTTCTAAAAATTCAGGCACATGTAGGTGGTCATCTGCGGGTCCTCTCTGACCTCATATTAAGAATTTTAGAGGTTAAAAAATACTTCCCAATTTTATGCCGAACGAAATAAATGCCAGTCAATAACCTCTTCATGTGTTTGTGTAGGTCAGTTACCCATTGCGAAAGGGTGTGCTAGTTGGCCCCATGCCAGAAAAAAATTCTTTTTTTCTAACACCTCCACCCTAATGTACATCATTTGTAATGATTATAGATTATCTATGTATGTGTGTGTACCACCGCCACTACAAAAACAATTTTGAAAATTAAAAGCGCACAGTTCCTCTATTGTTTTTTCTCTTGGCATTTTGAGATATTCCGCCGAATGTCGTATAGGCGTAGTTTATGGTCAATCTGTTGAGACGCCAAACAAATTGCAAAAAAAAAAGAAGCCGCCGAATAAAAACAAATTAAATTAAGTCGGATATTGTGACACATCGATCAAAGGAATTTGCGTTAGGAATTATTGACAGAAAATGTAGTTAAAAAATTATCGTAGAGGGGAGAGGGAGGAGGGGAAATATTAAGTGCGGTAGCACGCGAACATTTTGGCAATCGCCAAAATACTTCCTGATATGATTCATCCTCATTTTTTAAAAATATTTTTTCAGGGACCGACATAAGGCGTGGATTTTTTAAAAATATTTTTTTTTGTATCCGTACAAGGCGTTGGATTTTTTAAAAATATTTTTGTTGGTATCCGTACACGGCGTTGAATTTTTTTAAAAATATTTTTTTAGGCAAGATGTTTGTGTGACGTAGGGGATGATAGATACCAAGCAACGGCTCTGATTGGCTTTAACATGGCGAAGTCGAGGCTTATCTTGGTCCTTCCAACCTCTTTCATCTCAATTGTGGAAACTGACCACCTGTGGTGCCACCTGGGGTAGCTATTTTCATCACCCGATGAAATAGTGAGCTAATATGTGCCGCGAGTTCACCCATAAGAACTATAAAAAAATGGGTTGAGGCGTCGGGTTAGTTACCCACTCTCGGAAAACCCAACCTACTATGAAAAAGCAAAGAAAAAGAAAACCAAACCCACCTAATGTTGACGACCCCCGCAAACGTATAAAGGACCACGATCTACGAATCTGCACTTGGAATGTGCGCACGTTGTACAGAACAGGCGTTCGCTTTGGCGGATGAACTTAAAAAGTACAAAGCCAATATTATTGCCTTACATTAAATGCGATGGAAAGGGACCGGCGTAAGTAAATCAGATGATTACGCCCTGTATTATAGCTGCCATGAAACGAGTCATGAATTTGGCTGCGGATTTATGGTTAACAGGAAAATAAAAGACCTCGTCTCCAGATTCTCTCCAGTAGATGAGCGAATTGCTATAATCCGTATAAAAGCGAAATTTCTCTACATCAATCTCACTTGCGCCCATGCTCCGACTGAAGATAAAGATGAACAGACCAAAGACATATTTTACGAGCGCCTAGAAACAGCATATGACCGTTGCCCTGGCCATGATATTAAAATTCTGCTAGGAAATTTTAATGCAAAAATCGGAAGAGAAAATATCTATGGCCCCGCCGTCGGAAAATTTAGCCTCCAGGAAGAAACATCAGATAACGGCATGACGTTGATTGACTTCGCGGCAAGCTAAAAACATGGTAGTTAGCAGCACCAGATTCAAGCATCTCGATATACACAAGGCCACTTGGATTTCTCCCGATCGAACAAAGGGAAATCAAATCGATCATGTTGTGATAGACGGAAGGGATTCATCCAGACGCCCGATTGATCCGTGGAGCGAATATCGATTCGGAACATTACCTTGTGGCAGCCAAGGTACGCACCCGTCTTAATGTTGCAGCAAAGGTGCAATCTTACACAACACGGAAACTCGACGTCGAAAAGCTGCAAACACAACAGGTAGCCGAGGCCTACTCCGCTGAACTTACCCAACTGCTGGACGAAAGCACCCCTTGTCCCGATAATAATATAGAAGCACAGTGGCCCACACCCTACAAACTGCAGCAAAAGCAACAATTGGGTACCAAAGACCACCATCAACAAATCAGTGGTACGATCAGGAGTGACGTAATGCTACTGATATGAAAAACGCAGCGTATAGGGAGTAACCTTGCGGACAGTAGCAATACGTAATGTGATGGAGAACTATCCGGAGGAAAGGAGAGAGGAGAAACGTGTTCTCAGAAAAAGAAGAAAGAACAACAAAAACATGAGCGTGAGCACATCGAGATGTACAGGAGTCAGAATGAAGTCCGGAAATTCTACAAACGGGTAAAATACCAAACCGAAGGTTTTGGTTCAGGCACATCCTCCTGTAGAGATGAAGAAGGAAACCTGGTGACAGATACAGACAGCGTGCTGAGGATCTGGAAGGAGCATTTTGAAAAACTTCTGGTATTAAATAGTAGCGGTGAAGAGGATACACCAGAACCAATAATAGATGACGGTATAGAGTGAATACCACCTAGCCAAGATGAGGTCAGAATAGCAATCAATCGGCTGAAGAATAATAAAGCAGCAGGAGCTGATGGGTTACCAGCCGAACTATTCAAGACTGGTGGTCAGATGCTGGTAAGGAGCATGCATCATGTGTGGAAACTCAGCATCCTGTGTCCCGTGCACAAAAAAGGAGACAAGACGATTTGTGCCAACTATAGAGGAATAAGTCTCCTTCCCATCGCATATAAAGTGCTATCCAGCGTACTGTGTGAACGACTGAAACAAATGGCTTCAGACCTGGCAAATCCGCCATTGACCAGACTTTCACTCTGCGCCTAATCCTGGAAAAGACCCCGAAAAACACATCGACACATTCCACTTATTCGTCTACTATAAAGCCGCATTCGACACCCTATCCGTTCACAGGTGTTTAAAGCCATGTCTGCGTTTGGCATTCCTGCAAAATTAATACGGCTATGCAGGATAACATTAAGTGGCACAAGATCAGCAGTTAAAGTCGGAAAGGATCTCTCGGAGCCCTTCAATACCGAACGAGGATTCAGACAAGGTGACAGTTTGTCGTATGACATTTTTAACATTCTGCTGGAAAAGGTCATACGAGACGCAAAGGTGAACAGAAATTACACTCTGTACACCAAACAACACATGTTACTCGCCTACTCCGATGACATAATGGAACGAACACGGAGAGCGGTAACAGCCACCATTGAACAAATTGAGAAGGAGTCTGCCAAAGTGGGTCTGGCAGTAAACGGCGAGAAGACCAAGCTGATGGTATCAACGCGCAAGTAGACTCGGACTAACTGTGGAACTTGAGAACTACAGCTTCGAGGTAGTCAAAGATTTTATATACCTTGGTACCGCCATAAACAAAACGGATGATGGCCAACCGATGCTACTATGGTCTAAGTAAGCAACTCATAAACAAGGCCACCTCCCGCCAGACCAAACTCACACTCTACAAGACGCTGATACTACCCGTGCTGTTATATAGATCTGAAGCATGGGTACTTACGCAAGCAGATGAGGCAGCTATTGGAGTGTTTGAGAGAAAAATTCTGAAATGATCTATGATGACGGGTGAATATCGCCGTCGAATGAACCACGAGTTGTACCAGCTATTCTCGGATATCGACATTGTTAGACGTATTGAGCTGCAGCGACTACGTTGGCTTAGTCATGTTGTGAGAATGGATGAAGTGCCCCTGCCCAGAAGGCATATAAAAGCGAACCAGCTGATGGTTCACGCAGAAGGGGAAGACCACGAATAAGATGGAAAGATCAAGTGGAAGACAACATTGCCGAATACGATCTTTCAAATGGGAAAAACTGCGCAAAAGACCGGCTCGGCTTATGGAACGAAAGTTCTGTCACAAGCCAGCTAAGTAAGTAATATAAGGTGAGATTTTTAAAAAGTATTTCTTTAAGGTCCTTTACAGGGCGTGGATTTTTAAAAATGTTGTTTAGGGACCAACAAAAGGCGTGGATTTTGTAAAAATATTTAATAGGCGTGGATGTTTTAAAAAATATTTTTTTCAAGAACACGAAAAAACTTCCTCATTTAGATGAGGAAGAAAAAATTACCTTCCGGCCCTGAAACAGAAAAACTATTATCTTGTCATTGAAGATATTCAAAACGAAATTCTCACAACAATTTGAATACCACGAACAAAAAGAGAGCACCACGCACACACACTCATGCCCATATTAAAATCAGTGGTGTAGGTACGGCCGATCAAGCCTCCAATTTTTATTAAATTATCAATTACAATATTTGTTTCTTCTTCTTCTTTTTTTTCTTCTGGGAAATTATCCAAATGAAATGCATTTAATTGATTTTCCCTGGTTTTACACACAAAAACAAACAACAACAACAACAACAATGTCAGCTGGTGTCGAAAGCGGTGACACCATCCCATCAACGTCATGGATCTTTCTTTTTTTCGTTAACTGATTGAAAAAGTCAAATGTCAAAATACAACAAAAACACATCAAATGGTTCTCAGCAAATAGGAAAATTACAATTAATCGATCGTCATTATTGATCGATGATAACAATAGCAACAACAACAAAAACCAGGGCTATGAATGGGTGTCGAATTTTTATTACAAACCTCTCTTAAATATCAAAGCGAACTTAGTTATATCGGTTTTTTTAAAAAAAAGTCACGCCGATTGGTAGCCCTTGAAAAAATATTCTTTAAAAAATCCACGCCGATTGGTAGCCCTTGAAAAAATATTCTTTAAAAAATCCACGCCGATTGGTAGCCCTTGAAAAAATATTCTTTAAAAAATCCACGCCGATTGGTAGCCCTTGAAAAAATATTCTTTAAAAAATCCACGCCGATTGGTAGCCCTTGAAAAAATATTCTTTAAAAAATCCACGCCTTGGTGATGGTGGGACCTTGAAAAAATATTCTTTAAAAAATCCACGCCTTGGTGATGGTGGGACCTTGAAAAAATATTCTTTAAAAAATCCACGCCTTGGTGATGGTGGGACCTTGAAAAAATATTCTTTAAAAAATCCACGCCTTGGTGATGGTGGGACCTTGAAAAAATATTCTTTAAAAAATCCACGCCTTGGTGATGGTGGGACCTTGAAAAAATATTCTTTAAAAAATCCACGCCTTTGTGATGGTGGGACCTTGAAAAAATATTCTTTTTTTTAAATCCACGCCTTGCTGATGGTGGGACCTTGAAAAAATATTCTTTAAAAAATCCACGCCTTGGTGATGGTGGGACCTTGAAAAAATATTCTTTAAAAAATCCACGCCTTGGTAATGGTGGGACCTTGAAAAAATATTCTATAAAAAATCCACGCCTTGGTAATGGTGGGACCTTGAAAAAATATTCTTTAAAAAATCCACGCCTTGGTGATGGTGGGATGTTGAAAAAATATTCTTTAAAAAATCCACGCCTTGGTGATGGTGGGACGTTGAAAAAATATTCTTTAAAAAATCCACGCCTTGGTGATGGTGGGATGTTGAAAAAATTTTTCTTTAAAAAATCCACGCCTTGGTGATGGTGGGACCTTGAAAAAATATTCTTTAAAAAATCCACGCCTTGGTGATGGTGGGACGTTGAAAAAATATTCTTTAAAAAATCCACGCCTTGGTGATGGTGGGACGTTGAAAAAATATTCTTTAAAAAATCCACGCCTTGGTGATGGTGAGACGTTGAAAAAATATTCTTTAAAAAATCCACGCCTTGGTGATGGTGGGACGTTGAAAAAATATTCTTTAAAAAATCCACGCCTTGGTGATGGTGGGACCTTGAAAAAATATTCTTTAAAAAATCCACGCCTTGGTGATGGTGGGACCTTGAAAAAATATTCTTTAAAAAATCCACGCCTTGGTGAAAAAAATATTCTTTAAAAAATCCATTCCTTGTGTTGGTCCCTAAAATTTAATTTTATAGAATTTATTTCTCATTACACCCTAATACATCTATCTCATATTCAAGAATGCATGAACAGAAAAAAAAATATTAAAAATAAATCATTCGTCCCTTTTTATTTGTATACATATTTTTAAATATATTTTTTGCCCGATATGACAAACACAGCCATTTCAATATTACGTTGTGCAATCAATTTTTCTTAAATTTCCTAGATCCACTATTTTTTTCTCTCTTAAATTTCAAAACATTGATTTGATCCATACCTGTGATCGATAGAACTCATCCAGCTGATCATATTTGAAACCGAAATTTTTCAAGCGAAATTCACTCCAGAAACCATTCGAACATTTGTTGGTTAATTGCATATTCGAATGAAATATTTCCGGTATTCCAATGGGGGAGACGACGTGACTTGCTCGTGATGAAATTTGTTGTTTTGCTTTTATTTTTCACTTTGAAATATTTTTTTTTAATTTTTTGTTTATTTTTTTTTCTTTCACAATTTTTTTTTACAACCGCAACGAATAGATTTTATTGTCCACTAAGCGTTAATTCTCACGAGTTTTCAAACCAAAAAAAACCATTGCGTAGTGTTTCGATGTTACGCGTGTCTCTCACGTAATTTAAAACTAAAGAATCCTACAATGTTGTCTTCGTCGTTGTCGTAATTTTTGTGATCTCTTGCCAAAAAGAACAGAACGAAAAATAAAATTGTTCAAGAGTGGTGGTAGCAGAAAGAAAGCCAAACCCGATATAATTTTGTTGGCGGTAGCTGGCGAACCGATCTGTTTAGTTTGGCTATCTTTGACGGAATGAGAATTATTATGTTTGAATAAACATATTTTATATGAAAGTGATCAATTGAAGGCGGTGACGGCGGTGGACACTGCCATCCGCACCACCTCACCCCTCGCAAATGCACCACCACCCCTACTCATTCATATAAAACAAACGTTGAACAGAACAGAACTCTACACCACGGTTTTGTGAGCTATTCGAAAGCAGAACAAATGTGTCAAATATCATTGACTAATTCAATTAATAAAAAACACAAAAAGTTCGAAGAAAACACCACCAAACCAGGGGAGAGTTTTAGCGCAAAAAAAAAACTAAACTACACATTCATGGTTATGGCCATAGACCATATACCCAGTTGGGCATGGAACTAATTTGAAAATAAAATCCTCGCCTTGTAAAAGACCCTTAAAAAATATCTTTAAAAAAATGCACGCCTTGTAAAAGACCCTTAAAAAAGATTTTAATAAAAACACACGCCTTGTAAAAGACCCTTAAAAAAGATTTTAATAAAAACACACGCCTTGTAAAAGACCCTTAAAAATATTTTAAAAAAATCCACGCCTTGGTATAGACCTTAAAAACTATTTTTAAAAAATCCACGATCCTAAAAAATATTTAAAAAAAAATCCACACCCTTTAAAAGTCCCATAAAAAATATTTTTAAAAAATCCTTCTTCTTAGCTGGCTTTTGACAGAACTTTCGTTGCATAAGCCGGGCTTAAAAAAGATTTCTAGGCGCGTCGGTCGTGGCCTTCCCCTTCTGCGGGAACTATCAGCTGGTTCGCTTTTATATGCCTTCTAGGCCGGGTCATCTTCATCCATTCTTGACCTAGCCAACGTAGTCGCTGCAGCTCAATACGTCTAACAATGTCGATGTCCGAGAATAGCTGGTACAACTCATGGATCATTCGATGGCGATATTCACCGTCAACGCTGATCGGCCCATAGATCTTTCGGAGAATTTTCCTCTCAAACACTCCAAGAGCTGCCTCATTTGTCTGCGCAAGTACCAATGCTTCAAATCCGTATAACAGCACGGGTAGTATCAGCGTCTTGTAGAGTGTGAGTTTTGTCTGGCAGGAGGTGGCCTTGTTTTTGAGTTGCTTACTCAGACCATAGCAGCATCTGGTGGCCATCACTATCCTTCCCCGAATTTCAAAACTGATATCATTCGTTTTATTTATCAGATCATCATATTGGTCTTCTCGCCATTTACTGTCAGACACACTTTGGCAGACTCCTTCTCAATTTGTTCAAAGGTGGCTGTTACCGTCTCAGTGTTCGACCCATTATGTCGATGTCATCGGCGTAGGCGAGTAACTGGTGTTATTTGATTTACCGAGTGTACCATTTCTGTTCAATTTTGCCTCTCGTATGACCTTTCCCAGCAGGATGTTAAAAAGGTGACACGACAAACTGTCACCTTGTCTGAATGCTCGTTCGGTATTGAAGGGCTCCGAGAAGTCCTTTCAGACTTTATCTGCCGATCTTGTGCAGTTAAAGTTGTCCTGCATAGCCGTATTAATTTTGCAGGAATGCCAAAAGCAGACTTGGGTTTGTACACCTCTGAACGGATAGGGCTGTCGAATGCGGCTTTATAGTCGATTTGGCCAGGATTATTTGGCACAGATTATTGGTTCTGGGCTATCCTCTTCACCGCTACTATTTGATACCAGAAGTTTTTCAAAATGCTCCTTCCAGATCCTCAGCACGCTGTCTGTTTCTGTCACCAGGTTTCCTTCTTCATCTCTACAGGAGGATGAGCCTGCACCAAAACCTTCGGTTTGGTGTTTTACTCGTTGTAGGCTTATGCTATCTGTTGTGTTTGCAGCTTTTCGACGTCAAATGTCCGTGTTACATTAGATCGCACCTTTGCTGCTACATTAAGACGGGTGCGAACCTTGGCTGCCACAAGGTAATGGTCCGAATCGATATTCGCTCCCCGGATCGATCGGGCGTCTAAAACACAGGATGAATGCCTTCCGTCTATCACAACATTATCGATTTGATTTCCCGTTGTACGATCGGGAGAAATCCAAGTGGCCTTGTGTACATCGAGATGCATGAATCTGGTGTTGCTAACTACCATATTTCTGCTGCCGCGAAGTTAATCAACCACATGCCGTTGTCGGATGTTTCTCGGCTTTGTACTTTTTGAGTACATCTGCCAAAGCGAACACTGCGCCTGTTCTGTACAACGTGCGCACTTTCCAAGTACAGATTCACAGATCGTGGTCCTTTATACGTTGGCGGAAGTCGTCAAAATTAGGTGGGTTTGGTTTTCTTTTTCTTTGCCTTTTCATAGTAGGTTCTGTTTTCCGAGTGTGGGCAACTAACCCGACGCCTCAGCCCATTTTTATAGTTCTTATGGGTGAACTCGCGGCACATATTAGCTCACTATTTCATCGGGTGATGAAAATAGCTACCCCAGGTGGCACCACGGGGAGGTCAGTGTCCACAATTGAGATGAAAGAGGGACCAAGATAAGCCTGGACTTCGCCCGACGCCTCAACCAATTTGTTTATAGTTCTTATGGGTGAACTCGCGGCACATATTAGCTCACTACTTCATCGGGTGATGAAAATAGCTACCCCAGGTGGCACCACGGGCAGGTCAGTGCCCACAATTGAGATGAAAGAGGGACCAATATAAGCCTGGACTTCGCCATGTTTAAGCCAATCAGAGCCGTTGCTTGGAACCAATCATCCCCTACGCCACCATAAAAAAAATATTTTTAAAAAATCCATACCTTTTTTCGAACCCTAATTAGTGTCATGCTCCAAGTAGTCACTTTCGCCACACACTAAGCGATTACAATATTGCTCTATTATTATTACTGAGTTTAGGCGTAGCATTACATATCCCACTTGCTCACATGCTGTAGGGGTGGCTGTTGGAATATTTTGGCAGCTCTTTGTTTTGTTTTTTTTTTTCGAAACTGCAAATGTTGACAAGTTTGCAACACACGCCTTTAAAGGGCCAACGTGTTTTGTTCAGGGGTTCCGGTTACCTGGCCTTATAACTAAATGTAAATAAAGAACAAAAGTGGATGATGAAAAATGGTCTAAAATTTTATAATTATTTTTAAGAAGAAAAAAACAACATAATTATTTTAACATAACCACAATTATATTTGTAGATATTAGTCCTGAACTACTTTCAAAATTTTGGAGAACATAAAATTATGCTTGGGACTCATTAAAAACACTTAAAACCGGCACATGTTCCCTTGGCAATAAAACATATAATTAAAATAGAAATAAAAAAATATAATTTATTTTTCATTACCTAACCTAAAAAATCGAATTAAAATAGTGGTTAGAATCTCAAGCCTATTCGATTGTCATTGACAATGATCAGTTGCCACATAGAACCCCATGAGCAAGGACAACTACCCCTCTCTATATTTTTGGTGACAAAAACAAAGCGTGTGTGTGAGTGATTTTTTATTGCCCACCTTTCTCTCGGGGTTGGACATCTGTCATTTAGCTCGACTTTTGTTGGAAAGGAAGGTCACCGTAGAATTGTTACCTCATTTAGGGGCGGTTGGAAATTACCTAACCATAACCACCACCAGAAAAAATTTAACAATTTGTCGCATGGATGAAATGTGTATGTTTGAAACTGGGTCATCTTTGGCAAAATGAAATTTTTTCAAGGTGAAGATTTATAAAATTTTTTATCTTGGTCCTTATCTTGGACCCTCTTTCATCTCAATTGTGGACACTGACTTCCCCGTGGGGCCACCTGGGGTAGCTGTTTTCATCACCCAATGAAATAGTGAGCTAATATGTGCCGCGAGTTCACAAATAAGGACTATAAAAAATGGGTAGAGGCGTCGGGTTAGTTGCCCACTTTCGGAAAACCCAACCTACTATGAAAAACAAAGAAAAAAAACCAAACCCTCCGAATGTTGACGACCCTCGCAAACGTATAAAGGACAACGATCTGCGAATCTGTATTTGGAATGTGCACACCCTGTACAGAACAGGCGCAGTTTTTGCTTTGGCGGATGTGCGCAAGAATTAAAAGCCTTACAGGAAATGCGATCGAAAGGGACAGGCGTAGGTAAATCAGAAGATTACGCCCTGTATTATAGCTGCCATAAAACGAGACGTGAATTTGGCTGCGGTTTTATGGTGAATAGGAGAATAAAAGACCTCGTCTTCAGATTCACTCCTGTTGATGAGCGAATTGCTATTAACCGTATAAAAGAGAAGTTATGCTCTGACGGAAGACAAAGATGAGCAGACCAAAGACATATTTTCCGATCGCCTAGAAACTGCATATGACTGCTGCCCTGACCATGACATTAAAATCCTGTTAGAAGATTTTAATGCAAAAATCGGAAGGGAAAATATCTTTGGCCCCACTGTCGGCAAATTCAGCCTCCACGAAGAAACATCCGACGACGGCATGAGGTTGATTGACTTCGCGGCAGCAAAAAACATGGTAGTTAGCAGCGCCAGATTCAAGCATCTCGATATACACAAGGCTACTTGGATTTCTCCCGATCGAACAACGAAAAATCGATAATGTTGTGATATACGGAAGGCATTCATCCAGAGTTTTAGACGTTCGATCGATCCAAGGAGCGAATATCGATTCGGACCATTACCTTGTGGCAGCCAAGGTACGCACCCGTCTTAATGTAGCAACAAAGGTGCGATCTAATGTAACACGGAAATTTGACGTCGAAAAGCACAAGGTCAGCAGTTAATGTCGGAAAGTACCTATCGGAGCCGAGGATTCAGACATGGTGACAGTTTGTCGTGTGATATTTTTAACATCCTTCTGGAAAAGGTCATATGAGACGCAAATGTGATCAGAAATGGCACTCTGTACACCAAACAACTCATGTTACTCCCCTACGCCGATGACATCGTTATAATGGGTCGAACATTGCGAGGGTTAACAGCCAAAAAAATTGAGAAGGAGTCTGCCAAAGTGGGTCTGGCAGTAAACGGCGAGAAGACCAAGCTGATGGTATCAACGCGCAAAATGTCGAATAGACTCGGGCCAACTGTGGAACTTGAAAGCTACTGCTTCGAGGTAGTTAAAGATTTGTATATACCTTGGTACTGCCATAAATAAAACTAATGACATCAGTTTTGAAATTTGGAGAAGGATAGTGATAGCCAACAGATGGTCTAAGTTAGCAGTTTAGAAGGAAGGCCACCTCCCGCCAGACCATACTCACACTTTACAAGGCGCTGATACTACCCGTGCTGTTATATGGATCTGAAGCATGGATACTTGTGCAAGCTCTTGGGGTGTTTGCAAGAAAGATCTACGGGCCGATCTGCGTCGTCGGTGAATATCGGCGTCGAATGAACCACGAGCTTCACAATTTATACGCGGACATCGACATAGTCAGATGTCCGGTGGCTAGGCCATGTTGTCCGAATGAATGAGAATGTCCCAGCTCAAAAGGCATATAAAAGCGAGCCTACTGATAGTTCCCGTAGAAGGGGAAGGCCACGAATTAGATGGAAAGACCAAGTAGAAAACAACATCTTGGAACGTGATCTTTCAAATTGGAGGAGATGCGCTTGGAATTTTTTTTAAGCTCGGCTTATGGAACAACCGTTCTGTAACAAGCCAGCTAAGTAAGTAAAGTACATAGGCGTGGATTTTATTTTTTTTTAATAGAAACAGAGAAGTGGATTTTTTTAAAATATTTTTTCAATGTCTGCTTCAAGGCGCAGATTTGCAAGAGGTGGATTTTTTAAAATTAATTTTGCAAGGACTATTAATTTTGTTTGTAATAAATTAAATTAATTGTAACTGTCTTGAGCCTTGGTGCTTTGAACCTATTGACCCTAATGTCTACAAGTTTCCATTCCCATACTTTTATGTTTCGAATGCATAACTTTCCCATCATTTTGTAGTGAACTTCAAAAGAATTTTCAATTTACTGCCATTAAGAGAAATTTACATATCAAAAGAAGAAAATATACAAAAAGTCATTGACCAGGATATAAGAATGTACATACCGGAGTGACACAGAAGTTCGAGTTCATGATGCACTGTGGGCTAGAATTATTAATTATTAAAAAATAATAATATCATGGAGTGATATGTGAAGAATAAAAATTAAAACTTCAGTTTCCAGCAATAAAAATTAAATTGTGATAAATATAAGGAAGCGCCATCTATTGCCTGATCATTTTCAAACATGATCAATCACTTGGGCAGGTAAGTGTATATAAAAATATTATAATTTTTATTAATAAGAGTATATTTTTAAAATTAATAATTTATATTATTTTTGTTGTTGTTATGGTTGTTATTGATTTCTTATTGTGTCGGCATCTCCCTCCCCATTGTTTGGGTATGGAATGTCGGTGTATGTTTGCTTGCCAACATCGATGCTGCCAAGAAAAATCAATTAAACATTTCAATAATTGTTTTTTATTAAATTTCCATAATTTCTCATTCTTCACAAAGAGAATGTGACACACTCACACTATCACACATAAAGTGTCATTGGGTGTCAACATAATTGATCAGAGTAACCAGGGCTAATTTCAAATATTGACAGCTTTATATTGTCAAAAACAAAATTGTAAAGGGACCTACGGGCCCTTGTCTCAGATACCTCAATTATGATTAATGTGAAAAATATGTAAATACCGTTCGATAATAATTCTTATTGAGGAATACTAATTGGTAACTATTATTTATTATGCATGTGCAAACATGCAGTGTTGTGCAAAAATTTATTCCTATTATCTGTAAGATCTATAAAAAAGTGGATCAAAAGTGGATCGTTCGGATATTTTCTGGAGATTTCTTTTTATTTTAATTGAACTCAACAATTCCCATTATAGTTAAAGCGCTCTAAGAAAGAAGCCAGTCAGCGGGGTAGTATAATCGGACGGCGCCTCCCATATACGAGTATATTCCTTTGGCCTGCTAAATTTTTACCGATATTTATCAAAACAGCCATGTTTCGTTACGTTGAGATAAGCATTGAGACCTCCACTTATCCCTTAACAAACCAGAACTCAAAATGTATGCGACATTTTGTGACAATAGGATCAAAACGTAAAGTATCGACCAAACAATTTCAGATTTATGCTCGTTGGAATTATTTTGCTGTTTTTTGTTTGCTGCATTAAGTTGTGTGTTACAGGGTGTTAAAAATCGAAGTGAACAAAGAGAAAAGTCGGTACATTTTACTGTTTTTCTTTCACAAAGGCGAAAATGCAAGCCAATCGGCTAAAGTTATGAATGGTGTTTATGGTTTCGATACCAATTATGTGCAATTTTGGAATCGACCATAAACTGTTTTAAACCCTTTACAATTGACCAGAAAAGGCCAGAATTGGCCAACATGAGAGGTGTCGTGTTTCACCAGGACAACACTAGGCCACACCCATCTAGAGGGAATCGCCAGAAATTTCCGGAGCTTGGTTGGCAAGTTTTAATATATCCGCCATACAGTCCGGACTTGGCACAAGCGATTATCAACTTTTTCTTGCATTGCAAAATTTCTTTAATGATAAAAAAATTGGTATCTAGGGAGGATTGTGAAAATCTACTACTAGAGTTTTTTTTTTTGGAAATAGAGAGTAGAAAGGCATTATGAAGTTACCTTTAAAATGGCAACAAATCATACACAAAACGGTGCATATTTGGCTCAAATCGGACATCCCGAAGCATGTTAAATAAAGTTCTATAGTTTATATAAAAACAATAGATTTCTTTTTCCCCAACCAAATATTTGATTTATTTTCAAAATACAATATTTATGAATTTTCAGAATAAAATTGAAAACTAGTGAGCGGAGTAGTATAGTCGGTCGGGACCGACCATATGATACCCTACACAACATCCACGAAAATCTAACTTTCCGTGGTTCTATATTCTGAAATTGGGCAATATTTCGCGATATTTGCACCCTCTGGAACTAATACAGGTCAACAAATATTACTAATATTCAGTAGAGGAGGGCTGTACTTGTCCAAATTCCCTTTACCGTGGTTATGTTGTGATATTGGGCTTCCAATTGTAGCCTATAGATAAACTCGAAAAAACACAAATAATTACGTTTTCGGTCCACTTCATCCCAATATTATTATCTGTCCTTGACCATATCTGGATCCTCATGGAAAATTTCAAGGCGATCAGTGCTACATTTCCGACCTCTAGTGTGGTAATGGGTTACAAAATAATATATGAATACGTAAGCACCTGTAAATATTTAAGTGATTCTCCCACATCGGAGTACATACGACAATATAATTGATATCAATATAAAGGTCAACCACTCCTCTTGGATATACTATCAACTTCTTGGTTCTATGTCCTTCAGGGGTAAATATATACGCTTTAGAATACAAATTTTGTATTTTTTCACACAAAAGTCACAAAAGCCTTATGTAGAGGAAATCCATAAAAAACGCTAAAAATAGCGTTGAAAATTGCAATTTTTCATTTCAAAAGGATTTTCTGCTTCAAATTTTCCCATTAGGAAACTGAAGTAAATTGTAAACCAAACGGCAACGAACTTCTGTTGCGATTTCTTTGATTTGAAAATGTATAATTGCTAAGGAGCGATATATAATTGAAGTTATCATTCATTGAAGTACCAATTCATGGTTGTAAAACAAATTCAGAAAAAAAATTAAACGCCGATACATACATAATGAACATAGGAAAAATAAAAGTCAAACATTTCAAAATTATGTAGAATTTTTTTCCTGTTTCCCTATATTTCCCTGTATATTTTAAAGCTCAAATTGTGTTATCGTATGCTTACTTCAAATATATGGTCTGTTCCAGTATTTTTTTAATAGTAAAGCTAGTAAAAAGGAAGCATTTCAAAAATCGTTCTCTGAGTACAAAATAATTTGAAAAGTTCGGGAACGCAAATCTACTTCTACTTCAAAATCAACGCAACAGCCAATCAGAAGTAGGTATTTCTGTTTACCATTTTTACTTGGCCTAATTTCTCGATTAAAAAGTTTACAAAGAGAATGCCATTTGGTTTTGTGCTCTCTTAAATTCGATTCAATGTTTTACCATTTTTGTGGATTCAGGAACGGTTTTCGAGTAAAAACTTGCAAAACTTGTAAAAATAGTAGATTCATTAGGTTCTGGAACGGAACTATAATGTGTACAAAATGTTAAAAAAATTTCCCCTTGAAAAAATTTAAATTTAACCACTTTTTAGTGTAAATCCCCTACTGATTTCTTTTATATTTTGACCTTAATTTTTATAGAAACTGACATTGCAAAAATATTTAATTTTTTGGTTTTGAACACTCGGGACTCAATTTTGCCATTGGGATCATCTTTGAAAAATACGTATTGAAAAATTTAGATTTTAGGGATTATTAAAATTCAGGTTTAATTCAGTTGAGTATTCAAAATAAACTCCTTAGAGTTAACGGATCTGAAACGTATGGCCTGTTTTTCTAAAATAAAGGTTGTGTTTGGTTTTAATATTTAATTTTTTAAATTAAATTCCATTCTTCTATTCCATTCTTATAAAAATAATCAATATAAATTCATAATCCCAATCAATTTTTTTTTTGCATTGTCAAAAGTATTTTCTTCCTACATTTTTTGTTTATAAAATATCCCCATACAACGTCCTTAGCAGTGTTGCAATTACTGAGCATATCAAGCCTATAATTTTTTATAAAATCATTTTTTACTAAAACATAAAATTAAACTGTCAAAATGTGATCCCATCCCCTAGCTGGCATCCACAAGCAAACATTACACTTTCCTTAAAAAAGATCCACTCACAATACACACAACATAAGGATAGGATAAGTATATATCATTATTTGACAGTTCAAGGTCCCAGCGAAACACAAAAGGTTAGAAAAGTTCGAAAAAACAACAACAACAACAAAACGACAACTTTAAATTATTAGTTCAAACTGTACTAAAAACCCAAACGCATATTCAAACACATATCCTGTTTTAAATATTCAATTAAGTTTTTTCGTTTCATTTTTTTTTCTTCAATTATGGGAACTCGAACAGATTGCCTTCTTAAAAGTTGTAAATAAACGGAAATTATTGTTAAATGGCTTGGTAGGGCATGATTGTGAGGGTGACAATATTAAAATATTGATTACATTTATATCACATCTTCCAACCCTCACCTCAAAAATTCATACTCCCACCCTCCTTCCTACACCATTAAAACCGCTAATGAAAAGTGAAAGGTAATCTTTAATATTTGAATGAAAGGAAAATCCAAAAAAATAGAAAATAAATCCAGTAAAGCAACCGTCCAATAGTTGTGGCAATAATCGTAATCTTGTTGTGTGCGGAATAATTGTATTTAACAACTGATAACAATCAATTTATCGGGCCATAGACATTTAACAGTACAACATTTTTTTTAAATATTTTCAATAACAACAACGATAATAATAATTTGCGAGAGAGTAACTACTCCGCCAAAACAAGAAGATAAGAACTCTATTTGATTGACTGGAACTGAGCTGAAAGAAAAAATACCTATTATGGATGTCTTGGCCGGTCGGATATTCTATCAGTTAACTGGCAATAGGCTAAGAGTGAATTGTGGCATATTCTGGGGTGCTGTGTGGGCTATTTTAAAGGTAGCTACATATTGAGAGGAAGAGATAAAAGTATAAAAAAATAATATAAAAAAAATTAAAATCCAAATCCGATTACAAAATGTGGACCCAAAGTGAAAAAATCAAAGGAAATCATATTTTTAATTAATAAAAGCGCTAGCTAAGTTCGATCGGGTCTAGGAAAATATTTTTTCCTACGCCTATACAAGGCGTGGATTTTTAAAAATATTTTAAATAAAATCCGATGAAAATATGTATCGGAGCTATATCTAAATCTGAAACGATTTTCACAAAACTTAGCACACATCATTCTAGACTTAATTCAGTACACTATGCAAAATTTCGTGCAAATCGAAAATATATAGGGACTTTGGTGCACCATTTATATAAAATCGAACCTGAACCGATTTTCTTCAATTTCAATAGGTTTCGTCCTTGGACCAAATAAGTGACTTGTGCCAAATTTCATCCAAATCGGATCATAAATGCAACCTGTACTTTGTTTACAATTTAACATCTACAGACGGTCGGACGGCGGACATGCATAAATCGACAACGAAAGTGTTTCTATGCATATTCTCAAAAGGAACGTCCTGTACAAAAGTGTGGTGAAGGGTATAAAAACCTGACCATAATATTGAATAATAAATTTTACCCGTATATGAGGCCTACCCTAAAAAGTGGTCACATTTGTATAATTTTTTGTAGAATGGTTTGCTACCCATTGAGAATCCGTAATACAAAATTACAGCCAAATCGATTTGAAAAAAGATGGCCAATCTCCCCAAAATACCGAATATTTGGGAGGTACCGTTATATGTGGTAAAGTGATCCAATATTGATAATTTTTGGTTAGGAAGATTTGCTACCTATTGGTAATCCAAAATAGCAAATTACAGACGATTCGGCTGAAAATCGTGCGCCATATACCGAAAAATGTGGGGTTATCGCTATATGGGGTTACCCTGAAACGTGGACCAATTCACTGGCCCCTCAGCTCGTCTGCGGCCCTTCAGCTGGTCTGTGATAGACTCGCTGGCCCCTCAGCTCGTCTGTGATAGACTCAGTGGCCCTTCAGCTTATCTGTGATAGAATCACTGACCCTTCAGCTCGTCTGTGTTCGACTCAGTGGCCCTTCAGCTTATCTGTAATAGACTCACTGGCCTCTCAGCTTGTCTGTGATAGAATCACTGGCCCTTCAGTTCGTCTATGATAGTCTCACTGGCCCTTCAGCTCGTCTGTGATCGACTCACTGGCCTTTCACTTCGTTTGTCATACATTCACTGGCCCCTCAGCTCGTCTGTGATAGACTCACTGGCCCCTCAGCTAGTCCGTGATAGAATCACTGGACCTTGAGTTCGTCTATGATAGACTCACTGGGCCTCTCAGCTCGTCTGTGATAGACTCACTGGCCCTTCAGCTAATGGAGGCCCGTCTGCGATAGACTCACTTGTCCCTCAGAATCACTCGTCCCTCAGCTCGTCTGTGATAGACTCACTGGCCCCTCAGCTCGTGTATGATAGACTCACTGGCCCTTCAGCCTATCTGTGATAGACTCAGTGGCCCTTCAGCTTATCTGCGATAGGCTCACTGGCCCTTCAACCTATCTGTGATAAACTCACTGGCCCCTCAGCTCGTCTGTGATAGAATCACTGACCATTCAGTCAGATCACCAATCAATCAATTTCTGTAGCAGATCTCTTGAAGATTTTCTATCCCTAGAGGACCCCTCAAATTACTTTTGTCCATAGAACAGCTCTCAAAGGCCTTCTATCTACAAAATATTTCTAATAATTATTCTGTAAACAGATGGACCTCTTTTTACTGAATACAATTTAAAATTATTCTTACACAGTAGATCTCGCAACAGCATTTTTTCTATTAAAGACCTCCCTCTCCACAGAAGATCTCTTATAGGTATTCTATGGATCTTTATTTTTCAGAAGGCATCTCAAAGTTATCCATTACACAAAAGATCTCCCAAAAGTTTTATACCTATTAAAGACCGACCTCTCAAAGGTCTTCCAACTACAGAAAATCTCTCATAGGTATTTTGTAGACTTTGATTTACATCTTAAAGTTATTCTTTAAACAGAATATCTCCCAGTAGCCCTCTAACTATAGAAGAAGACCCATTGAAGATTCTCTATCCATTGAAGATGTCATGAAGGTGTCTATACATCAAATGGCAATCTATCTACAAACGAATCCAAAATGGCTTCTGTCCATTGAAAACCTCTCAAAGGCCATCTTTCTACAAAATATCTCTAATATTTATTCTATAATACTTACTTCTATCTACTGAAGATATCTCAATGTTAGATCTCTCAATAGCCTTGTCCCTATTGAAGACCTCTCAAAGGTCTTACATCCACAGAAGATCTCTCATAGGTCTTCGATAGACCTTTATCTACTGAAAGTTCTTCTTTGAAAACCCTTTAGAAAACCCCTCAAATGCCTTCTTTATATACAGAAGATCTCTCAAAGACCTTCTATAGACCTCTCAAAGGTATTATTTTTTGCAGTATACATATTGAAGATTTCCAAAATCGTTTTGATGGGGTCCTTTATAATTTACCAAATGCCTTCTATTTACAAAAGTGACCCCCAAATAACTTATATAGACCCTTAAGGGTATTCTTTCTAAAGTATACCTATTTTAGATTTCCAAAATCGTTGTGAAGAGTGGGGGTTTTTCATAATTTACATAAATAATTCATAAAAAAAATTTCAATTTTTCTTGATATTTTGCACTTTGGATCCCCATGTTTATTATGGTGGTATTGATTATTTTTATAACCCTCCTTTTGAAAATATTCCAATTCCAGATGACCGACAATAAATCTTGTTTGTGTCGTCGCATATTTCATCCAATAGCCAAGGAGTTTCAAAAAGAGAAATTCAGTTTAAATCATAAGCCGGCAGATGATTTTCTCAAGTCCCAGGTAAACATAAAAACTCTAATAAAATAGAAAAAAATATTAATATTATTAATTATTAAAAATTTCTTATAGTGGCAAACCTCCCAAAAATCCTATTTATGGCCGTTATACAGGTGGGGTCTAGCGTTGTGTTTTAGTGTTGGTGTATTGGGTAGTTTAATACAGCAATGGGCCGATGGTAAATGGTTTATTTATCTGACCGATTGGGGTTTTTTGCTGTGTATGTATATCAGTTGGTTCAGTGCTATATTGGTGACCATATATCATTTTCATCCCAGGTATTTTGGTGAGTTGAATTTCTTCAATTTGGGGTTTTTTGGAAGGAAATAATTTTTTTATTTTTGTATATTTTTCCCAGATAATCGAACTAAGGTTTTGAAATTTTATTGGTGTTCCCATTGGTGTGTTTTGGTTGTGGCAACGGTAATCACATTTATGTATTGGTTGTTTATTTATCCCAGTAAGTATTCTGAACTAGATTGAAAAATTTCACCTAATATTCTTTTTTTTCCACAGCGGACAATGCCAATGCCTCGGATTTGTATAATTTATGGGCCCATGGTTTTAATTCAATATTGATGGTCTTGGATCACATGCTGGTTGCATTCCCCACCCGCCTAATGCATTTTGTATATCCTCTGATATTGGGTTTAATTTATGCCATATTTTCATTGATTTATTACTTCGCGGGAGGCGTGGATCCGTAAGTAAAAACATGAATTACAACTTCAATATTGTTTCTGATAAAAAAAATTTAAAATTTGTAAGAAAATCTATATATGTTTTGAATCATATTTAATTTGATTTAATATACCAATGTAATTTGGGGATTTTGAAGACTTCATTGGCAATTCATGTCTATTTTCTAATGGCGGTATGGGTCCTCATAACTCTCCTTAAAAAAAATTTAAAATTCTAATATTTTTAAATAAAAAATAGTTATTCAAATCTTTTCTTATCTTTTTCCCTTCCTATGTATTTTTGTATGCCTTCCTGTCTGTTTTGTAATGTTTGGATGGGTCCTCACACCTCTCCTTAAAATAGATTTAAAATTATAATATTATTTAAATATAAAATAATTAAAATATGTTCTTATCTTTCTTCCTTCCTTTGTATTTTTTACAGAAGCGGAAATCCTTATATCTATGAAATCCTGGATTGGAGTAGCCCTGGCTGGGCCACAGCAATTACTTTCGGATGTATTCTCTTAGTTATAATCTTTAGTTTTCTATTATTTTGTTTATATAAATTACGGCGTTGGATTTATAACAAATGTATTAACTCGAAAGTAACAATAATTAACGCCTAGAAGAGGCTATATTCCAAAAAAATAAAGTTTGGTTTTTCAAATATGACATTTCATGTTTATTGTTGTGTTTTCTTTGTTTCATTTTCTCGTGGATGTTGTTGATTTTCATATTTTTTTTCTACCAGTTTAATGTTGGTAAACAATGCATAGCTAGTGAAGGCCTGTCTCAGGCCATTTTATTGATGACTGCCATTTGTAGAGATTGAATTTGGTTGGACCATTTGTCGATGGCATTATAACGAGATCCTGTACTGTTTTCCTTATCCAATTGTAAAACTTGATTTACTTGATCAATGCGTCCCTGGATGGTACTGAAATAAAAAACATAACATTAAAAAAAATAAATGTAAAAAAGAAAATCCCCCGAACTCACTTGTCTAGTATGCACGACACCAATAGACTCTCAACTTCGGCCGGTTCAATATTCAGTGCATTGGCAATAAATGGTATGGCTATATTTTTATATGGTCGTATTAATTTAATGAGAACCTGTGTGCGTATATTCCTTAGCAGATCTTCAATGTGTTCTCGTATGAAAGGATCAGCCATAATATTGCTACGATTAGTGCGTAATATCGATTCAAATTCATTAATGTCATTATTTTGATAGGATACCACCAAATTGGTCATGGCCAAAATTTCCGGATCATTTTTATAGGGTTTGGCTTCTTGGGAATCGAAGGGATTAATACCGGATTTCATGAGCCTGCAAGAAAAGAAAAAATAAATTAGGAAAATTTTAGGAATATATAAATCGATTAATCCACGCCTTAAAAAATGAATTTTAAAAAATCCAGGCCTTGAAAAATGAATTTTAAAAAATCCACGCCTTAAAAAATGAATTTTAAAAAATCCCGGCCTTGAAAAATGAATTTTAAAAAATCCACGCCTTGAAAAATTAATTTTAAAAAATCTACGCCTTGAAAATGAATTTTAAAAAATCCACGCCTTGAAAAATGAATTTTAAAAAATCCAGGCCTTGAAAAATTAATTTTAAAAAATACACACCTTGAAAAATGAATTTAAAAAAATCCACGCCTTGAAAAATGAATTTAAAAAAATCCACGCCTTGAAAAATTAATTTTAAAAAATCCACGCATTGAAAAACTATTTTTAAAATACCCACGCCTTGAAAAACTATTTTTTAAAAAATCCGCGCCTTGAAAATCTATTTTTAAAAAATCCACGCCTTGAAAAACTATTTTTGAAAAATTATTTTTAAAAAATCCACGCCTTGAAAAATCAATTTTTAAAAAATCCACGCCTTGAAAAATTAATTTTAAAAAATCCACGCCTTGAAAAATACATTTAAAAGAATCCACGCCATAGAAAATTAATTTTAAAAAATCCAGGCCTCTTTGGTAGCTTTGAAAATTATTTTTAAAAAATCCACGCCTCTTTCGTAGCCTTGAAAAATATTTTTAAAAAATCCAGGCCTTGAAAAATTAATTTTAAAAAATCCACGCCTAAGGTTAGGTCATGCTAAAAAAATTAATTTTAAAAAATCCAAGCCCAAGGATAGGCTTTGAAAAATTAATTTTAAAAAATCCACGCCTTGGTAAAGACCTCCAAAAATGAATTTTAAAAAATCCACGCCTTGAAAAATTAATTTAAAAAAATCCACGCCTTGAAAAATGAATTTAAAAAAATCCACGCCTTGAAAAATTAATTTAAAAAAATCCACGCCTTGAAAAATTAATTTTAAAAAATCCACGCATTGAAAAACTATTTTTAAAATACCCACGCCTTGAAAAACTATTTTTTAAAAAATCCGCGCCTTGAAAAACTATTTTTGAAAAATTATTTTTAAAAAATCCACGCCTTGAAAAATCAATTTTTAAAAAATCCACGCCTTGAAAAATTAATTTTAAAAAATCCACGCCTTGAAAAATTAATTTTAAACAATGCACAACTATAGATAGGCCTTGGAAATTTAATTTTAAACAATGCACGCCTATAGATAGGCCTTGAAAATTTAATTTAAAAAAATCCACGCCTATAGGTAGCCTTTAAAATATTAACGCCTACTGAAGTTCTTAAATTATTCGAGATCTGCTGAAGATATTCTATTCATAGAAGACCTTCTGAAGGTATTTGATATGCGAAAGGAATATTAAAAGACCTCATGATCATCATTAGTGGATACAAAGGAGACCCTACACCCTAACTTTAAAAATTTAATTGAATACTCACATATTTGCCAATACCAAATATTTCAGGCACGTTGTACGTCTCGGCGAACCCGATTCATCGTAATTTTTAAATGCCTCAAAGAAATCGGTATGGGCCTTTTCAAATTCACCCTCACGCAAATGCATTTTACCGCCACATTCGCGAATAACACCCATAATCAGCGGATGTGGGATTGCCGATTTAATGTGCAGTGATTGTTCGTAAAGGGCCTTCAGCTTTTTGTTATTCTTTTGGACGGTATACATTTGTATTTCCAAGGCGTATATTTCCAAAAGTTGTGTACCCTTTTTCAAATCATCTTCACCGTCATCCGTTTGGCAAGACAAATGTAATTGTTTCAGGATTTTTTGTAATTTTCCAAACTCGTTGCGATCGAAATACAATTTTCCCAGTTTCGTATTTGTCTTAAACCACAGGCGATCGTTTTTTGCATCCTTTAAGGCTTCCAAGGTGGTTTCATAAAAGTTTTGTAAAAGTTCCATCTAGAAGAGAGAAAATAAACTGAATTATTTTTTTTCTAAAAAATAAAATATTTACAACAATACATTTTTCGATGTGGATATATAATCTAATATAGAATTGATGGACTTTTCCGAGTGGTTGCGTGTCACGGCACTCTTGATGTAGGTCAATAATTGTTTATAGCGCACCATCATCTCTTCATAGTTGTTCTGCAAAGAAAACACACATTACATAGTTGGATTTCCAATTAATTAATACCTTCCACTACCCACCAGTTTAAAATTAATTTTTATCATTTGCTTTAAGGCCTTAAAACCCCACTCCCCCTTTTCGCCATTCTCTAGGTCCAACACCTTTTGAAAGGAGGCCAATGCCGCCTTGGGATCATCTTCCTTTAATGATTTACTATTGTAATATTGATTTTCCAGATCAACGTCCGGCTCGGAATTACTATCTTCCGAATATTCCTGCAAGAACACACACAAAAACAACAACAATAATAAGCAAACAAATCAAGAAGTGTCATTCTAGAAGTGGCTGGTGCATTAGCCGGCTTTATCTCGAGGCAACCGGGATCTGTTGCATGTAAATCTTACCAATCCATAATCTTCATCATCTTCGCACATAAAATCATCATCGTTATCCGACATTCTGATATTTAGTTCTAAATTGCTTTATAATAGAACAGAAAAAATAAAATTCCTTGCAAAAATTTCGTTTTTAGCAAAGTCGATTATTTTTCTAAAGTAATCGATAACAGAGTTCTTTGTCGGCGCCTCGCTTCATTTCTAACGGCGTTAACTTTGCTTTCTCTTGCAAAGGTGGCTGCCACAATGAAGGCGTATGGCAAGGGCGCACTATTAATTGACAATTCATGGCAACACGCCAATTATTTAATTTTTTGGATTTTGTTGTTGTAATAGGTTGGCAGCTGCCTAAATTTCTTCCTGCAGACATCAATAAAAAAATTAAAGGACATTTCTAATAATTTCTTTTGCAAAACGGAATGTATAGTCGGGGAAATGATGTTACATCTTTCTTTTAAAGAAGAGCACACTATAATTTTGGACTGTCAGCAATTTTATCTCTACTGACTCTCCAACAACCCTGAATATTTTCGTGGTTGCTTTATGAATGAAGAACATAAGAGGCCACACTTTCAAACAAGCACAATTTGATCGAGTGTGTCACTCAAAAGTAATAGTGTGTACACCGCTTAAGTCCTTTTAATTTTTGGTACTTATGGACATTAATACTTTACTAAATTCAAAGATGGGCCCTATCAGTTCTCTTCATTCGACATTTTGCTAATAAAGGGTACACTTTTTTGGGAAATTGTTCATATAATAGTACGTTTACATTGTACCGAATTTATTAAATCTAGTAGTTCTAAATTGTCTACTCCTTTGCAAATATGTCAAATAAATCCTCATAGATCAGGTTAACACACCAAAAAGTTGTAATTTAAATACCATTTAATATGGATTGTGTATTTAAACCGAAAAAAGTAAGTTACAATTATATTGCAGCTACCCGGTAACATGGACCAATTTTTGGTGGGTATATTTTCTATTCATTGAGAATCCAAAATATGAACTCCAAAATATCGAAATTTGGCATGCAGTTTTATATGGGGGCTACCCTAAAAAGTAGATCAATGTTTAGAATCTTAAAGGTCGTTTACATTTAACCGGATTTGGTTAACCCAGTGGGTTTAAATTTTAAATTCCTTTGAATATATGCCAAATAAATCCTCATAAAGTAGGTTAACCCGGTAAAAAGTTATAATGTAAATGCCGTATTAGGTAGTGATATTTGATACTGTATTAGATACCGAAAAACAGCTGATTAAGTCTAAAAAGGTGTCCAGAAACTTAACAATACCGATTCTGCCCTGAAACATAGGCCAACATTGATAATTTTTGGGTATATCGAGGCTACGCTAAAACATGGACTGATATATCTCATTTTCAATACCACACATCCTAGGAGTAATATCAATGTATGTGCAAAATTTCAAAGATCTATCTTCAATATTGCGAGCTTTATCGTCATTTCAACAGTGAGACGGACATGACAAATCTCGATTTTAGAATTTTATTCTGATCAAGAATATACCTTATGGCCAATTGGATATTAGCTGCCTCCCAAATTTTCTGTCAAAATCTATTATTTTGAATTTGCTTCCATTAAGAAAACGTAAACCAAATCTATATTTTGTCATCCGACTTGAGAAAAAACAGCTGACTTTTGCTTACTTATGACATTATTAATAAATCTTGATCAGACAAAGTTTATTAAAAAACTTTTAACGGCGTCTGAAATCAACTGTGTGGCTTTGCTGACGTTTATTGTTATTCGACTTTATTGTTTCGACTTTCATTTAAGCTTTATCTTCAAGTTTTCCTTCGTCTTGTAATTCGTAACGTTTGGAACGCGTTCAGTTTTGATTAGGTTGTCAGAGAAAAACCAATTGCTTTCATTGTCATTATCCCCAAATGTTTTATTAAACAAATATAAAAGATTGTGCAAAAAATTCTTCCATTTACATTCCATAAGCAAAATATAACCTTTAGGAATCTCCAACCCATAAACAACAACAAAAATAAATCAAATATTGATAGTAGTAATAATAATAAAATGCCTGTGCGAAAATATCGTCATGAAACTCGAGAAGTCAGTTGTTGTATGAAATATTTGTTGTTTGTGTGTAACACATTGCTATGGGTAGGTTGACTATCGGTGGGGTGCTGCTTTGTTGGCTTTGTTGTGTGCGGAGTGGAGTACCTGTGCAAAAAATGTTGTGTGTTGGTGTCACGTAAAAGTTGTCTTTTTGTTAATTTTGTCTTGCAGATGACGGGTCTAATCATTTTGGCTGCTGGTGTCTGGGCCTGGAATGAAAAAGATGCTTTTAGCAATCAATTTAAGCTGACGCTGCTGGTCTTAGATCCTGCCTTTGTTTTGATTTGTACGGGTAGTGTGGCATTTCTGATTGGATTTACGGGCAGTGTTGGAGCCTTAAGGGAAAACACCTGTTTGCTGGGGACGGTAAGGAAATAAAAGATATATTTTTTATAATAAATAAAAACTAATCATTTGTCTGGTATTTTAGTTTATAATGCTAATGTGTGTCCTGTTGATTGTGGAAGTGTGTTTCGGGGTCCTGTATTTAGTACTCAAGGATAAAGGCTGGGTAAGTATTGGCGAATAATTAAATTGCCAAACATTTTAAATATTGTTTTTGTTTTCAGATTAAAGACCAAGCCACCGAAGGTCTGCGTGCCTTCATCATCCACTATCGCGAAGATCCCGATCAACAAAATCTCATCGATTGGATCCAAGAAGATTGGCTCCAATGCTGCGGTATTGAGGGTCCCAAAGATTGGGATAGTAATAATTATTTCAATTGTTCGTCGAGTGCCATTGGCAGTCGTGAGGCATGTGGTGTTCCATTTTCATGCTGCCGTCGTCAACCCCATGAGCTGATTAAGAATAAGCAATGTGGCTATGATGTACGCAAGGAAGGCTATGTAAGTTGAGACTATTTTTTTTAATCAGACTAATTTGGAATAATTCTAATTAGAATCCGTGAATGTATGAATTGGTTTAAAAGTGAGTTAGTGGCGGCAAATTGGAAAACGATCATGAGTAATGCAACAAGTGATAAATAAAATGTTCCGAACGGAGATTAATTTGCTGTATGACTTTTAAGTTTTTATACCATGGATCCATGGAGAGTATGACAAGTTTGGCACAGAGTTTTCACTTATTTTAGAGTAATGCCAACAGGGATGGACTGTGACTTATTCGGCAGGGTTAATTGTCTATGATCCCGAGATCGACGTGTCGAAAATAGCTCCGTTAAAAAACCATTTCCTAAGTCTGTCACATATTTCCTAAAGTGCTCTCCTAGACGCTGAGTTAATCGACCTCGTGTCCATCAGTGTTTCACGGTTTGCAGTCCGGATACCGACTTTATTCGAATGGAGCCTTGTTGATACCGAAATATTATTGTCAACATATTATTCAGGATCCGTTGGCAAGTCCTTAACATGATGTGAGGAAATGCCATGGAAGTGTTTATAAAACACCCTCGAAATTTGTTGATGCGGTTGCCTTGCCACCCTCAGTCTCGATAGGCGCAGAATCAAAAATAACTTTAACCTCCTCATCGACCAGTGCTAACGTTTAAATGGGTTATTCTTTAAACCCCATATCATCGAGAGTTATGGTCCCAATCCCATCCCAGAGTATGCCAGAGTATTTTTTAAGTATCCATAAGGCGTGGATAAAAGAATTCTTTCTGCTCCAAGTGAACCCCAAATTTATTAGCATCAATCAGGTCCTTCGAATTGGTCACTGAATGATGAGAAATCCTTAACACCATCTTTTATTGTGAAAAAAACAAGACTGGCATTGAAGGGGACGGCCCCAAGCAACCAAATGTGTCAATGCTGATGTAGTGTCCGACAAGAAAATTTACCGGGTTGTAATTAACTTCTGCATACGGTTTTATCGAGCGGAGCAGGGATTCGACAATTGTTTCAGCTCCAAATGACCCTCAATTTAATTTAGAAGTTCTCATGGAACTATCCGAATGATATTGCGAAGGACTTGTCGATCGAAGGAATACCGTCGTCTTGTTGAGAATGTAGCTCAAATTTACTATCCAACGGTGGAGACAACTCTGAATAGCCCAAAAAGGAAAAAATTCTTGGCACCACCTACCATTGTCAAAGGCAAGGGAGTGTCTATGTCGGCAAGAAGGACAGCACAGAATAAAAAGACTCCAGAAAGGTTCATGGACACCTTTATGGAGTCTTTTTGTCTGTGCCACAACCCCCTTCTGAGCAACAAAACAACATACCTGCGTAACCCCAGAATTAGGATTATAATTCTCCACTGCATTTTATATTTATATAGTTTGTATATCCTGACATATTTTCTGCCCTACTCACTTTTAAACAGAAATAATAATTTTAAAATCATAGCTAAACTTTATTTATTATTTTAAAATCTCCACAAAACATGCTAACGTCTAAAAAAAATGGCCCCATCGATACTACAGCCTGTCGATAGACACATTTATGAACGTGGGTGTTTAAGGGCCGGCGAGGAATTTCTGGAAATGCACATTGTTTCCATATGGATATATATAATGGTGACGGTGTTTTGTCAGGTTAAGAATTAAATATTAAAACAAAAAATAAATACTTTAGATTTCGAATTTTAGTTAAAATTTTGTTATTGTTTATTAAATAATTTATATATTTTTTAAATAATTAATAATTTTAATACATACTTTAGGTTTTAAATTTTAGTTAATTTTTTGTTATAGTTATTAAATAATTTTTATATATATTTTTAATTATAAATATTATTTCTTTAATATATTTTATGATTTTATTTTATTTTTTATTTATGATTTTATTTGATTTTTTATTTCTTTTTTTCTGTTTAGAGTTTTGAAATTGCCAAAATAATTTACGATAAGGGCTGTGTTCAAGCCGGCGAAGAATGGATGGAAAGAAATTTGATTTTAATTTCGACCAGTGCAATTATAGCAATTTTCTTTCAGGTTTGTTTTTTAATATTTATTTTTTAATTTAAAGAGTTTTTAATTAGTCATATTTTTATTATTATTTTGTTAGGTTTTTTAAATCTATTTTGTTTTTAATTTATTCTGTATTATTATAAGAAAAATTCATTTGAAATATCATATCAAAAATATTTTTACTGGTCTATTTATTCCTCTTACAGATTTTATTTGTCATATTCACACAAAATCTTCGTGCAGATATTAATGCACAAAAATCTAAATGGCACTGACAATTGACCAATGGCGTCAGCGTCCCCTAAGAAAGGCTTGCAGCGGTTTAAAAGGGCGTTAAGAAAAAACACAACAACAGCAGCACAATCAAACAAGGGATTTCGATTATAAGAAAAGGTTACTTCTTATCACAAAACGACGGGGTAACTTTTTTACTTCTCATGCTAGAAGCTAATGTAAAGAAAAAAATCTGTTACTGAGTATGTAAGCAAAATTTATGAATTATTTTTCTCAAATAGAATTACGTTGCCAACTTTTTGATAAATCTAATGACACAAAAAATGAAAAGAAAACTCTCCCCCAAGTGAATGAAAAAAAGAATATACACATATACATATATTTTACTATGCATATTTATACTATTTACCTGTATCTTTGTTCTTTTCAAATTTGTGTACCTTAAATGCAACTATGAAACTATTAATATTAACAGTAAGTGTGCGGGTAATTGAAGGCTTGAGAGTTTCGATGTGTGGCTGTTAGAAAAAAATCTCAAATATTTTTTTTCGGAATATATATTTCCATTTCGACGGCATTTATGTACTTAAGCACTGGAAAAAAGTGTTGACATTTTAATAGTATAATGTAATTAACCTTTTTAAAATTATTTATATATTTATTTACTATCCAAGGTTTTCGTTTTTAAATTTTATAAGGATGCTGAGATGATTTTAAGATGAAATTAATCGTTAGGTGGATTTCTTTGACAAAGGGCAAAAATTGTATTACAGTGGAACATGCAAATAATATCAGTATAATCTGAACAGCTATGTAAATCTCAGTCCTAAAAATATAAGTTGAAGACCATTAAATCTAACTATTCTTAATTAAATATCGATCTATGACTGGACTTAGACTCCATCGAAGAGCACACATGCGTTGGATGAGCACGTAATCTATTTAAGGTTACCAAATTTAACTTCATTCGACTATACAACTGGACGTGATGAATGGTTAAGGGCAATTCCACTTTTGTTATCAGAAACAAAGACTCTTTATACCTTACTCCAATGAAGCATCGGATAAGTTATTTAGTTGCCGATCATCAACATGGGTTCCGCAAATAACACAACAAAGTCGAGAACACTTCCCTCCTGTCCAATCCGGAATAAGAACTCAAAAAGTAGAATCCTCCTCTGAACTCGATAAGTCGACTGACTTTAATGCAGCTGACCTATACAATCGCAGCGATAAAAATATTTACCGGATAGCAGTTAACTTCTGCCACCATCAAGAGGAATAATAATTTGAATCTCAAATTTATATAGAAGTTCCTACAGAACTATCCGAATGATATTGCAAATGACTTTTTGATTGAAAGAATTCAGACATCGCCTTTGAAGGTGGCTCTCCTTAACACCCCAGCGACTTAATATAGGCGATAGAGAATTATCAGGAGAAAAGGGGAGAAGAGAAACGTATTTTCTGACAAAAGAAGAAAAAACAAGACAAACGTGAGTGTGAGCAAATCGAGATGTACAGGAGTCAGAATGAATTCCGGAAATTTTATCAACGAGTAAAACACCAAACGGATTGCTTTTGTGCAGGCACATCTTCCTGTACAAATGAAGAAAGGCACCTTTTGACAGATACAGACAGCGTGCTAAGGATCTGGAAGGAGCATTTTGAAAAGCTTCTGGTATCATATAGTAGCGGTGAAGAGGATACCCCAGAACCAATAATAGGTAACGGTATGGAGTGCATACCACTTAGCCAAGATGAGGTCAGAATTGACCATTGACCAGATTTTCACTCTGCGCCAAATCCTAGAAAATACCCACAAAAAACACATCGACACATATCACCTATTCGTTGACTATAAAGCCGTATTTGACAGCCCTATCCGTTCAGAGGTGTACAAAGCCATGTCTGCGTTTGACATTCCTGCAAAATTAATTCGGCTATGCAGGACAACTTTAACTGTTACAAAATCAGCAGTTAAAGTCGGAAAGGACCTCTCGGAGCCCTTTAATGCCGAACGAGGTTTCGTATAAGATGACAGTTTGTCGTGTGACCTTTTTAACATCCTGCTGTAAAAGGTCATACGAGACGCAAAGGTGAACAGAAATGGCACTCTGTACAACAAACAACACATGTTACTCGCCTACGCCGATGACATCAATATTATGGGTCGAACAATGCGAGCGGTAACAGCCACCTTTGAACAAATTGAGAAGGAGTCTGCCAAAGTGGGTTTGGCAGTAAATGGCGAGAAAACCAAGCTGATGGTATCAACGCGCAAGACTTCCAGTAGACTCTGACCAACTGTTGAACTTGAGAACTACAGCTTCGAGGAAGTTAAAGATTTTATATACCTTGGTACCGCCATAAATAAAACGAATGACATCAGTTTTGAAATTCGGAGAAGGATTGTGATGGCCAACAGATGCTACTATGGTCTAAGTAAGCGGTTTAGAAACAAGGCCACCGTCCGCCAGACCAAAATCACACTTTACAAGACGCTGACACTACCCGTGCTGTTATATGGATCTGAAGAATGGGTAATTGCGCAATGGCTAGTCCATGTTGTGCGAATGAATGAGAAGGCTCTAGGTTAAAAGGCGAGCCTACTGATGGTTCCCGTAGAAGGGGAGGGTCACGAATCAAATGGAAAGACCAAGTGAAAAACAACATCTTGGAACGTGGTATTTCAAATTGGAGGAGATGCGCACAAGACCGACGTGCTTGGAAATCTTTTTTAAGCTCGGTTAATAGAACAACCGTTCTGTAAAAAGCCAGCTAAGTAAGTAAGTAACATCCATAAAAGCTGCTCGAAAAATATTTTTAAAAAATCCACGAATATTATTATTTCTGGAAAATTATTTTTAAAAAAATCCAAACCTATAACCAAGTACGTATTGTTACAAAAACTACAATGTTGCCAAATCAAAAACTTGTTTCCAATATGTTTTAAGTTCAAAAAAGGCCATTAAGAAACCCTTAGGAGTTCAATGTCGTGTTTTTAGAATCTCCTTACCGAATACTCACTGCCCAATTTTATTTATATTTATTATCATATTTATAGAAAATACCTATTACTGCCAATATAGTATAATCCTTATTATTGAATCTCAAATAAGCCACTCACACCCACAAAACAACTCAAGCCTTCAAAAGCCGCAAATTAAATCAACAAAACCTGTTAACGCGCCTATCATAACTAAGCTTTATATTTAAGTCAAATCTATATATAAAAAAATACTTTCCAAGTCAAGTCTTTTTGCTACAAATTTGTTTTTTTGTTGTAAATTTTTGTCAATACCTAAATATTTTTCATTTCCAATTTGCAAATTAATCTTGAAATGCAGCTGTGATATAAGAAAACAAAACATAAAGACAACTACTATCTGTTTCTGTTTATTTTAGAACTATCTTGCAATTATAATAAAATGAAGGAAAATAAATAACTGAAAAGAAAAAATTAACTTAGAAGGGAAAGTAAGCTAATCAAAAAAAGTCTAGGAAGTAAAATAAAAAAAAAATAATAATTAAATAATAATTTATATCATTACAAAGCTAAGCAAAAATCACTCACATACACTAAAAATCTTGTCATATACAATTTATATATATTTCAATTCAACAAGTCAAATATGTATTTACAATTTATAATATAATTATTTTATAGATATAATTAATTTTTGTGTGGCAAATCTTATAGTTTTTTTTATTGTATTTTTATATAAAGAATTTATTGAACCATGTACTGGATGGAGGAGTATTGTAAATCAAAGGCTTTTTGTTGTAACAAAAACAAATCAGTGATTTAAAACCTCTTGGAATCTCCACCACATGACTGTATCTATCTAATCATGATTACGAAACAAAAACAAAACAAATCACAAGTCTTTCCAATATAAAAAAATTAATAATAACTCAAAACTTTTATTTTCAAAATCTTCGGATCAGTGAGAGCATAAAAAAATTAAAGAAAACATATTGGGATCTTTTTAATATCTTACTCTACAATTTCAATTATAATATTAAGGATTTTTTGATTATTTCCTATCACTCCACTTTGTGTTATAGATTTTTGTATTTAGTGCCAACCGATAATTTTAAATATTAAGCAGTTCATTACTATTTCCGATCACTCCAGCTTGAGTTATACATCTTTCTATTTAATCCTAACCGAAGATTTTGAAAATTAATTAAAACAACAATTGATTTTATTTGTTATAATTTTAATTAGATATAATTAAATTTTAAATAATGCAAAAAATAAATATTAATAATTAAAAATATGTAAAAAATTATTTTTAAAAATTTTAATGTTATATATGATAATTTTTTAGTATAAAATATTGTAATATAAGTGCACAATTTTTTGAAATTTTTGAAATTAATTTGCAAATATTGCTTTAAAAAATATTAACAAAAAATACGTATTTAAAATATAGTTTTTGGAAATCAACCACAGATATTTTCGGGAAGAAAAAATGTGAAGAAATATCATTTCTTAGATTTTCTTTTTCCTGTGTAGACAGTATACAATAAATCTTTTTGCCAAAATTTTCAAAATTAGTTTATTAAATATTACAATTTACAATAAATATTCAGTATCGAGCCTCTCAGTTCATCTCATCATTGATTCAGTCAATTTTGTCTAGCCTTCTATTGATTTTTTTATTTTGCCTATATTTTTTCACACAATTTATTATCTCAACATTCCAGTGAAAGGTCAGTGAACTTTTTTTTTTATCATTAAAGAAATAATTCTTCCAAAATTAGTTTTAAAAATTAAATAAATAATCTCCTTAATTCTTTATAATTATAGTCTATTTTCTTATAAGAATGCAGCTTTGTATATTCCCATGTGTATATTGTATGTTAAATATATTTTTGCGAACAATTTTAAAAATAATATTAAAAAAATAACACATAAAATTAATAAAAATAATATTTTTCCATTGTATTGCCAAGTGTTGATTTTTATACCATTGGAGTATAAAAAATAAATTGTATCAATTAAGTCAAAATAAAGCCAATAATGCTAATAAGAAACAAAAATGTGTGTATTATTTAGTTTGTATTATATATATATATATATATTTATATACATACAATTAATTATTATTATTAATCATTTCAATAGATTCCATGTTCTATTGCAGGCTAATGGAGGAAGCTTTGTTAAGTGTCCTTTACGGCTACTTACGGAGATATCCAAATTCATTCCGGCCAACCCCGTCCACTCTCTTAGGGCAGATTCATCCTGACATCTCTGGCTCAGGAATGCAAACAACGAGACTAATGGATACTACAAATTTACTTCGAACACTTACACCCATCACATCATTAGCAGACCGGCTTGGAGGCCGAGGTAGCCGACCACCCAACCATGATCATACTTTCCATGTCCTTTTTGGATGACCCCCCTCATGCAACACCACTCACCTCATCTTCCTCATTTCCTTTGTGCCAGATCAGTGAGGATTTCAAAATTGGACCATGTCGACTGATATTGGCCTAAGAGACTGTATTTTAATTGATCCCAATCGCGGACTCTATGGGTCTTTTGGAATAACAGTACCATGATTCAGCTCTGACAATAGCAGTGAAAAATCTCGTATGTTTTCTGTCCATGGGATATCATATTTTTGGTAGTATTCTAATCGATAGATGAATCCTTCGACACCTAACCCATTTTGGCTTTCATAAAAGGCACTAAATTAAATTCCCTCCTCTGTTCTCCCATGGTGGGTCTAATTTGCGGAGCAGTGGCATTGGCAGAATGTGCCGTAGGCGTTGTTGGGTTTGGTTGGAAATGATCGAACATCGGCTCTGTCGATGCGCCGTGTTTATAAACAGAAGGCATCTAAGTTTTGTGGACAGGTGAGAGAGTTCCCAATTTTATTTACAACTTTGTCCAAAAATTTATCATGGCTGGGTTACAAACTCTAACCCCTACCTTCTCCCTGGCTGGGATACAAACCCTAATCCCTACCTCTCCCTAATTTGTGATTTTTGTGGACAGGTGAGTTCCCAATTTTATTTACAACTTTGTCCAAAAATTTATCATGGCTGGGTTACAAACTCTAACCCCTACCTTCTCCCTGGCTGGGATACAAACCCTAATCCCTACCTCTCCCTAATTTGTGATTTTTGTGGAGAGGTGAGTTCCCAATTTTATTTACAACTTTGTCCAAAAATTTATCATGGCTGGGTAACAAACCCTAACCCCTACCTCTCCCTAATTTGTGATTTTTATGGACAGGTGAGTTCCCAATTTTATTTACAACTTTGTCCAAAAATTTATCATGGCTGGGTAACAAACCCTAACCCCTACCTCTCCCTAATTTGTGATTTTTATGGACAGGTGAGTTCCCAATTTTATTTACAACTTTGTCCAAAAATTTATCATGGCTGGGTTATAAACCCTAACCCCTACCTTCTCCCTGGCTGGGATACAAACCCTAACCCCTACCTCTCCCTTCACATTTTATCTTTTCTATTTTTACAAAATCTTTTAAGAAGATCACAATGGTGGACCATAAGTCTACGAGTGGAACGAAATTACAAGACTCTATATAATCCTAACGGAATGAATCTCTACGGCTCAACTGAATAGCAGATGTGGCAAATGAGTTTCAGATCTTCAAATGAAATAACTGACTTTGTCAAGACTATGGCAGCGACACGAAATCAATGCATCTACCCTACAAACATCCCAAGTCTCTGGGAGTCATATTTGATAGCCTTTACAAATAGTTTGATCACGATCCGGGGCAATATTTGAGGAACAGGTCATGAAGCCTTGTTGGAAACCAACCTATAAAGCGAGACACAATTCTTACAGATCAACATGATTAAATTAAATTCACAGAGATGGAGTTGAGGACATAATTCAAGAATACGGAGAAATTACCCGTCATCGCTGGCAGCAGAATAGCAGCAAATATATCGGCAAATTAGGCTTCATTTTGTTGAGGTATTTTCTTTTAAGGGAATAGTGGAAAAGCAGAGCGATGGACTTCAGATGAGGAAGTAGAAGATCTTCACCTCGGCGGTCTTGTCGCAAAGTTCGCTACCGATACTGCTGGAGAACAGTACTTGAGGAGGAACAAGGGTGAATTGTTTTATGGGATGAGGAAACTTCAATTCCGTCTCTCGCCAATAAAACAAGAAACATATGGCATCAAGCGCTAAATGTGGTTCAGATAAATATGCATCACTGTAGAGCAGCAGCAGCTACTGAGCTGATTCTCACCCTCTCTTCCTCGAATACCGCATCGCGCTGATATGACGACAGTCAGACTAGGTAGGGGTAACTCGAGGCTCCTAATACTCACTCGGATCTGAGGTAAGCTATGTATTGGAGGCAATGAGCAGCACTGGTGACATAATCATTAGATGTGATGACAATGCACATCACTTCCTCTGGAGAAGCAGTGACACCAATCCAAGAGGCGAGTCCATTTTTTTATTTTATACTTAGTTATAATCTTAGAATATGTAATAGAGGCAATACAGCAACGTTCGTTAATAGATTGAGACGTGAAGTCATCGACATAACCCTCACTAACATGGACGACTGTCTGTAGACCGATTAGCATCTCTTCCTTTCTACTCAAGACACAAGAAAGGTCACTAGACCTCGAAATTAGGACAAACATAATTTCGAACAAATCCTACATCAAAGACAAATCTGTGGAACCTGCCTTACACGAGGTGGTCGGACAAATCGATAAGAATATGGAGAATTCCGGTTACACATTGCTTGTTTTCCTTGATATGGAAGGACCCTTCGATATTGTTAAGTAGGAAGCTATCTATTTTGCTCTGGAATGCTCAGATGCCTCTTCTCTCATAACGGAATAGATTGATAGAATGCTGGAAAGCAGAATTATCTATTCATTTATTGGAGAGAGTTCCGTAAGGAAATCTGTCAAAAGAGGAACACCACAGCAGGGAGTAATATATCCTATACAATGGCTTCTTGTCATACATTAGATACAGATGAAATTGATCATCTTAAGATAAAGGTTGTAGCCTATGCCGAAGTTGTAGTCTTGTTAGTCATTGGAAAATTTCTGCCTACTATTTTTGATACACAGGGTGCCCTATCAATTTTGTCCAGTTGGTCCCAGGCCAATGGTGTTGGAGTAAACCCCACGAACACAGAAATTGTACTCTTCGCTAAGAAACGTATGATTCCAAATTTCCGTCTGCAACGTCGGGGAGGAGTAACCAAAACCCAGGTCAATTGTCTTGGAGTAAACCACACGAAGGCAGAAATGGTACTCTTCACTAAGAAGCGTAAGATCTCAAACTTCTGTCTGCAATCTCTGCGTGGAGTAACCATAAATCTCCCCTTAGCGCACCTGGAGGCAGGAAAACTATCTGATCTGAGTCCTCACTTCGTACAACTAATCTACTGCTGTCTCATAGTAGAGATAAGAACCACTGAAGGATTAGATCACGCACTTCCAAATGGGATATTAATGAAGTGGATTATTGCCGCTTATGTGAGGATGAGGAAGAGCTGGAAACAATTGAACATATACTCTGTAGATGTTCATCGCTAAGTAGCAAAAGACTTCGACTGTTTGGCAAATATGAATTTGACACTCTAAGATTCTTCTCCGGAATAGATCCCAAAAAGATCTTTAGCTGTGTTAAAATCCTGACATGGCTAAACTTCTAAACTCTATAACTTCAATTGCACTCCCTTCCGCTTTTTTCTTACCCTCTTTTTTATGGTAACTAGGATGAGCATAATGGACAAATGTTTCCGAGTGATATGGCTGCTAATAGTTGTTGTACATAATTTAATCTAACCTAAAGCGGCGATTGTCTTGCCCTTACATCGATACAACAATATGGATGTAAATAGGTCAAACGGTACATTAGAGAACCCCTAGATATAGTAGCAGTAAAATGCAATTGTTTAGATAAACGAGAGTGAAGTTGGTACAGCCACCTCAATTCGTATTGGGCCCGAGTTGACAACACGATATCAGACACATGCCCTGCATTTGGACTACAACCTCACGATACGCTGCTTCTTTTCAACCAACCTCCTAATCCCACTCATATGTCCGGAATTAAGTACAACAAATATGCATATAGTTTATACAACAACAACTCTCCCACAGCTCGAACCCTGCATGGCAATTTCAAAATCCGCATCTCAGTATTTCATCAAGCTCCGATTTATTAGCAAGGCTTAAGACGCTATAGCTAGATCGCAAGATTATATTGTAAAAAGGGCTAAAGAGAAATAGGTGGTGGTTAACTGATTTGAGGTGATTCGGAATGTGAACTGTACCACAAGAAGTTATTGACTAAATTCAAGGGACCCTATGTGATTCATAAGATGTTGCCCAAGTAGCGATACGTTATAAAATATATTCAGTATTATCAAATTAGGCAAATTCCTTATGATGGTGTAATAGAAGCATGCAATACTTTGGAAAACCGACGACTCTGGTATGGTCACTCAAGGCTATTCTGCTTTGTAGTAGTTTTGATTAGGTTTAAAGGTCTAGTTGCTTCCAGTAATTTGTTACCTTTAAAACCAGCCATTGGGCTGGTAAGTGTAATCTAAGGAAGTATTTTTCAGGGTAAAAATTTTTGTTTTTGTTTATGACATTTTTTGCAGGTGTATCGCAAAGATGTTGCATTGTTTTGATTTTTATTTTCAATTGTCTCTCTCTATCCACCTATCTTATCAGTATTCCAAGTTTAGTACCCATAATACTCCTAATAAGTGCACACTTCAAGTATCTTCAGAAAGAAACAGAAAAAAAAAAACAAAACAATAACCAATACAAAAATGAGTATTCTTAATATAGAAGTTGACTTTGATTTAGTAGAGGTCTTACGAACCAAAAATCGCTTTAGTAGTCACTTTGTAATTGAACATTTTAAACACGGCAGTTAACCTCCGGGGGCCACTAAGCTCACATGAACTTATTGTATTGTGTGATATTTCATTAGTGCGCGTGTGTGTGTGCGAGATTTCCTATAACGATTTCTGAAGAAGCCATAACTAGAAGCTAGACAAACTAAACACACAATTTAAGCTTCGCATTAATTAACTAAGTTTAAAGCTTTTCTTCTTCTTCTTGCTACTAAGCCATTGAAAGAGTGTTTCGCTTTCGATGTCAATATGAAAGTCCAATGCAGAGACGTTGTAACCATGGTGGTGTCTGGTCTAGCGGCGGCATTAATTGTTGTCATCCTCGGCAGTTTTATTTTACGTTATACCGGGGCAGATGAAGTAAGTGGAGGACGAACAGTTTGGACGAAGTAGCCAAGCAGGCCGTTTTGAGAAACTAGGCCGTGAAATTTATATCTGTTTTTTAAATAGCTAGTTTGCAAATAGTGTTTGTAGTGTAAAGTGCGGTTGTCTTGTGTGCGGATTTTTTTCGTTTGCTATCGGAATCTCAATGTCATAAAGAGATTTCCATAAATTATTTGTTTTCGATTTAAAAATAAGTGCAATCAAATCATAACAAAATATGGTAGGCAAATGAATTCATAGTTAAGTTTCGAAAGTCGGAATAACTTTTTGAAAATTTAACACAGGAAAGAATATTTTGTATGTGAATCAAAAGTGCCTACGACGAAGTTTGTTTGCGATTTCATAATTTATGCTACAAGATAATATGAAAAGTTGGGAAGAAGAATCGAACCATCAAAGTTGATATTGCAAATTACAAATTATTAGATAGAGATCTAGATATCTTCGATTTATAGGAGAATATATAACAGTTGGAAAACCTTTTAAAGGTTTACCTTCTATGGAATCTCTAAAAATCTTCAATATATATCCCAATTATGAAAGAATGTTTGTAAATAAGAAAACGTATGTGAAATATCTTCTACTTATAGACGTGTACCTTTAGTGATAAATATATCGATCCGCAATCGATTTAAATATCCGTCGTGTCCTTTGTTAAAGTACCAGTGATAAATATCTAAATCCGACTGTGATAATAAAATTGATAAACAGTCTAATCTGCAACTAATCAAAGAACCGTCGTAGATCTTTGCCAATAAGAAATACGCATCGATTCAAGGGATTGTCGTGAACCTTTGGTGATAAAAGTGAAAAATATTTTGATCCACAATTTAAAAAACCGTAGTGGGCCTTTGACGATAAAAGTGATAAGTATTTAGATCCGCATCGATTTAATGAGTAGTGGCGGATTCCAAGAACACACGATCGTTCATTAAATTTCTTGGTGATTCTTTAAAATATCCGCGTTTTGAAAAAATTCTTTAAAAATCCGCGTTTTGAAATATTTTTTAAAATTCTATAGCTTGAAAAATTCTTAAAAAAAAATCGCGTTTTGAAATAATTTTTTTTTAAAAAATCGAAAGGGTGGAAAAATTCTGTAAAAAAATCCACGTTTTGAAATATTTTTTAAAAACTCAAGGCTTGAAAAATTCTTTAAAACAATTCACGTTTTTAAATAACTCGAAGGCTTCAAAAATTCTTTAAAAAAATTCTCGTTTGTTAATTTTTTTTTTGGAAATTAAAAAATTCTTGAGAAAAAGTCTTTAAAAAACCACGTCTTCATAGGTACTTGTTTAGTCCTTGATACTTTAAAAATTTTCTTCCAAATATCCTGTGTTCTATAGAGTCCACCTGAAGGCCTTTAGGTGACTTCTCAAAGGTATTTCATCCTATGGAAGACCTCCATACACCAATATTTTTACATTTTACAAACTTTTCGATTTTTCTAGTAATCCTGCTACGGCTCATATAAAATCTCGGACAATTTATTTTTCTTTGTATAAACACCTGTGGATTTAGAATTTTTATAGCCTTTTATTTGATTTATAAATTTTGAAATGTTTCTTGGGTTTTAACAAGGTAATCTCCTTTTAGGGTTTGACAGTAAATTGCAGCAATTAACTCTTTATTATTATTTTCAGATGACGTTTTTGAGTATTTGCTACCCCAAATGCAGTGATGATAAGATAATTGGCCCTGATGGGGCGATATTGGCCATCAAAACACAAACTAGAGACAACAAGAAACAAAACAAGGCACTTGATTTAGAAACGTCTAGCAGGTGAATAATCTAGGTGCATGGAGACAATGGTCTTGGGGGGTCTTGAAAAAATGTATTTAAAAACAACAAATTTGGGAGTTTTTAAAACAGTTTTGGAGTGCTAGAGTTTTGGGTCATATACTATTCAAATCGCTTTAAATAATTCCCCTCGAAGGTACCATTATGACTGAATTCTTAAGAATACTGTCTGCTATTAAAATGTTATCGTTTTAGAATCGAGGAGAAATTTTCCACAGGTCAATATATATTTTATTCAGGTTGCTCCTTAAAGAAAAGGCCTAGTTTCCCAAGAAGTATTTTTCCAAGCGTCTTTTTTCTGTTTTTTAATGATTTCCACTTCTTATATTTTATTTATTTAATAAATAAATTATATTTTCAAATATTTTTCATCATTATTCCTTTCCATATTTATTTCATATTTTTTTAATTTTTTTGATTATCTTCCAGGAAGTCCTGAAGAAGCCCAGTTTTACAGTTGATCATGTGGCGAACACATTTCTGCTGGATGGCGAACCATTTCAATATATTTCTGGATCATTTCATTATTTCCGCGCCCATCCCAGGGCATGGCAAAAACGTTTGAGGACAATGAAGGCAGCTGGTTTGAATGTAATTGATACGTAAGTAAAACATAATTCAAATAGGAAATTATTTTAATTACATGAACACCTTTTCAGTTATGTCGAATGGTCTCTACACAATCCCCATGATGGTGTATATGAATGGTCGAAGATTGCCAATGTGGAGAGGTTTTTGGAATTGGCCCAGGCCGAGGGATTCTATGTGATTTTAAGGCCAGGTCCCTATATATGTGCTGAAAGGGATAATGTGAGTAAAATATATAGGTTTAAGGTTTCAAACGTTCTTGAAATAATAAGTTTATAGAATCCAGGACCAAGGCTTCACGGGTACTTGAACACATTATTAAAAATATCAAAGCCGAGGGCTCCAAAGATCCTTGAAAAAATCCCAGAAAAGGCTGTCTTTTGTCTTGAAAAAAAAAATAATTAAAAAAAGATGAAATTTCAAATTCAGAAATTTTTGACTTTGTTCCTTGAAAAAGAACGTACAAAATAGCTTTGAAAAATCTTAAAATTCGGCCTTTGGTCCTTGGAAAATAAAATTTTTTTAATTATAATCTGGCTTTGGTTCTCGAAAAATATTCCTAGAAAAAGTCACGCCTAAGGCTCCATGGGTCCTTCAATAAAAAAGGGCTGAATTTGGTCCTTATAAAAATAAAACATAGAAAAAACCGATTTTGACACTTAAAAAAAAAATCCTAAAAAATCAACTCCTTAGGTTGTATTCGGTCTTTGAAAGAAATTATTAAAAAAAACAGGCCTAAGGCTTCTTAGGGCTCCACAGTTCCTTCAAAAAAATCCCAAAAAACGTACCTATGGTCCTCAAAAAAATAATTTAAAAAAGATGACTTTTGTCGTCGAAAAATATTCCTTAAAAATCCACGCCTAAGGCTTATTCAAAAAATCCGAAAAAGACTGTCTTTGGTTTTTTGAAAAAATAGTTCTTAAAAAAAGCCTACTTTGGTCCTTGAAAAAATTCCCAAAGAAATTCCCACGCCTAAGGCTGCCTTTGGTCCTTGAAAAAAAAAATATTATTAGAAAAAATCGATTTTGGTCATTGAAAAAAATCTTAAAAAATCAACGCCTAAGGCTCTGCTTGTTATCAAAAAATATTCCTATAAACCCACACCTAAGGTTCCACAGGTTCTTCAGAAAAAACCTAAAAAGGCTGACTTTGGTTCTTGAAAAAATAATTTAAAAACTGGCTTTTGTCCTGAAAAAAATCCTAAAAATCCAAGCCTACTCCTTTAAAAATGTCTAAAAATCAGACCCAGTAATTTTTTTCTTTTTGGCTTCTCATTCTAACCTCACTTTCTTTTATTTTTTATTTTCTAGGGTGGCCTACCCCATTGGCTGTTTACCAAATACCCCGGCATACAATTGCGTACCAATGATGCCAATTACACACACGAAGTTGCGGTTTGGTATTCCAAATTAATGCCACGCATGGAACGTTTCCTACGCGGCAATGGAGGTCCCATTATAATGGTGCAGGTGGAAAATGAATATGGGGCATTCCATGCTTGTGATCATGACTATTTAAATTGGCTAAGGGATGAGACCTTGAAATATGTTCATGATAAGGCACTGCTGTTTACAACGGATATACCAAATGATCGCATAAAGTGTGGTAAAATTGAGGGCGTGTTTGCCACAACGGATTTTGGATTTGAAAGGGGTAAATAGGGAGGCATTAAAATTTGGAATATTATTAATTTTTATTTTGGTTTTAATTTTCAGTTGTTGAAATGGATAATTTGTGGAAGATCTTGAGATCGGTACAGCCGACTGGACCTTTGGTAAATTCAGAATTCTATCCTGGTTGGTTGACCCATTGGCAGGAGGAAAATCAAAGGCGGGATCCCAAATTGGTGGCTGAAGGTTTTAGGTTAGTTTACAAACCTAATTTGAAATATAAGTTTTTATAAATTGTTCTTCCTTTTCAGAAAACTCCTCGAAGCCAAGGTCAATGTCAATTTCTACATGTTCTTTGGTGGCACCAATTTTGGTTTCACTGCCGGTGCCAATAATTTTGGTGACACGAAATATACCCCCGACATAACCTCCTATGATTATGATGCCGTTATGGATGAAATGGGCAATGTAACGAAGAAATACGAAATGATACGCGATGTCATTAAAGAATTCCGAGAAATACCCAAAGTTGAGGTGATCCAAGAACAAGCATTTGCCTATGGTCGGGTTGAAATGTCACCCGTTATGAATTTACTATCATCAGAGGCCCGGGCCATTTTGGCCAAGGGCAAAACTCGTAGCTCTCTAAAACCCATGACCTTTGAAGAATTGGATCAATATTCGGGACTGATACTCTATGAAACAAATCTAAGTGGTATTGTGGCGGGTCAGTCATATGTTTTGACTTTGAACGATTTGAGAGATCGTGCCTTGGTTTATATTGATCAACAATTTAAGGGTATTTTATCCAGGCAAAATGCCAAATATTCCCTAACCTTAAATGATTTGAGAGATTCCAAACTGCAGCTGCTTGTAGAGAATCAGGGACGCATTAATTTCGACATTGCCAATGATACCAAGGGTATACTGGGAGCTGTGACTATACAACCCCTCAATGCCGATAAGGTTTTAATACTAAACGATTGGTTGAATACCGCTTTTCCCTTGGAGGAACCCGAGGTTACAGATATCTGGACGGGGGTGCAAAATAATAGTTTGACATTTATGGAAAATGACACAAGTGGTGTGCTAGATCATGGCCCAATTATTTATTATGGGGAATTTATTGTCACTCAAGAACATCACACCTATTTGAATCCCACGGGCTGGGGTAAAGGTGTTGCCTTTGTAAATGGTTTTAATATTGGTCGTTATTGGCCAGTGGCAGGGCCCCAAATAACTCTATATGTTCCTCAGGAGATTTTACATAAAGGACGTAACTCTTTGGTCTTGATTGAATATCAGCAAACCAATCGTGCAGATGTGAATAGTAAACCGTATATTACACTTGATGACACCGCACAATTGGATGCCAAGCCTCAAGAGCAGAGGGTCTAATGAAATACCATTTGTATTAATTGTTTTTGTTATTAATTAAGGAATTTTATTAAATAATTATAAAATAAAAATAATAACGTCTGAATTAAAAAATGTTAACTCCCATGTTTTATTAGAACATATTTTTTAAGGATAAATTTAACTAACTTAAAACTTTTTTTAATGAATTAAGAAGGCTTGGTTTTATTAAAACTTTTTTTAAGGACTTAAGAAGGCTTGGTTTTATTAAAAAATATTTTTAAGGGCCAAAACAAGGCGTAAATTTATTAAAAAATATTTTTAAGGGCCCACATAAGGCGTGGCCTCATTAAATATATTTTGTTTTAATTTCGGAACAAATGCACTTTACGGACACCTCTCAGATAATTTTGAAATTTTTACCATAGGTAGCCCTTCTGATGCCGATTATAGCAACATACATTTTTTCGGGGGGAAATCAGTACTTCCCAAGGGCCAAAGTTCAAAAAATACCCCCACTTTTTATTAAATATATTTAAGAATACCACTCCGAAACGTTTAAATTTTTTACAGCACATAGTCCTTTTGAAGCTGATTACAACCACATAATTTTTTTTTTTTTTGGTGAGAACTTCGTACTTCCGGAAATATGGAGTATCAAAATGTAATAAAAACCTACATTTCATACCCTTACTTATTATCCGACAACAAATTGAGTTATGAGAACAAAATTGTCTTTAAATTTCAATTTTTTCTGAATAGCCGGCCTTCGGCCGGGGATTTAAGACTTTCTCCTATGGACAGGTGGAAAATTGGGCTACGCGAGCAGAATTCTCTTTTAAATTCAATTTTTTCTAAATAGCCGGCCGGGGATTTAAGACATTCTCCTATATATCCGGAAGTACGAAGTTTCCCCCAAAAAAATTATGTGGTTGTAATCAGCTCCAAAAGGACTATGTGCTGTAAAAAATAAACGTATCGGAGTGGTATTCTTAAATATGTTCAATAAAAAGTGGGGGTATTTTTTGAACTTTGGAACCCCATATCTCGGGAAGTACTGATTTCCCCCCGAAAAAACGTATGTTGCTGTAATCAGCATCAGAAGGACTACCTATGATAAACATTTCAAAATGATCTGAGAGGTGTCCGTAAAGTGCATTTAAGCCTTAATTTCCTTATTATTTGGCCCAAAAAAGTAAGTTTTCCAACTCTTTCTAAGCTGATATTCTCCCCTAATAAATTAAATGACAATTTTTTGCTTTTAACATTAACATTTAATTAAATTAATTGTTTAAAACATAACCTCTGCTACGATAAATGTTATTTTAAAACGCTTTACCTTTAAATAAGAACTAATTAAAAACCGCTAAATAGGGCAACACTGATTGATTAGCACTTGTTGTTTTAATTGATGACACTTGTCCGTCTGACATTAATCAAACAGGGCGCACTTTTTATCTCGTTACGTTCGGTTGTGTTCTAAAAGTTGTGGTTTATTTTTTTAATTAAAAAACCAAATTCGTTTATTGACTTATTGTAAAATGTTAATTAATTGCTATTTAATAATATTAACAAAAAATATTTATCAAAAGTTATTATTTAATGCATTAATTTCCAATTTGAATTTGTTGTGGTGCTTTGAAGGAAAGAAAGTCATATGCATTGTTGTTGTTTTGCAAGCCATATAATTGAGCATGCTTTCCCAAAGTGTCATAAGTTGAGTGAACAAGTGAGAGTGCATCTCAGAGAAATGCAGGTGTGAGAGGCAAGGGGTTGTGATGGGGTTTAACAAAGAGAGAAAATTCCTTTGAGAATCAGTGGGAAATTATGAATTAATACAAATAAAATAAATTATATTTAAGTAATATAATAAAACTAAACTAAAACTAATAAAAAAATTTACTAAAAGCATTAAAATATATATAAATTGTGAATATGAAATAAATTTAATAAAAAAACATCAACAATGTAGTTTTAACATCACTACAATAACTGTTAACAAAACCGATGTCAACCTGTATGTCTGTCATTAATCAATCAATCAGTGCGCGTTTTTTACATGGTCATGCTCGGTTTTGCATTTCCATTGTGTGCATAAAGTAATTCATAGTTTATTTTATACTAAAAATTTGTTATAATTATTGAAAAGTGTTTTTTATTAATGATTTAGTAAAATTAACAAATAATTTTTATAAGAAATTATTTAATAATTTATTGAGATCCACTGTGAATTTATGGTGCATTAAAAAGTAAGCTACGTATATTGCTGACTTACAGAACTATTGGTTGAAGAGACATGCTTAGTTTAGCAGAAATGCGTTTTTGTAAGAATAAATAAAAACATTGGCATGATTTTTAAAACAGTATTTTCATAAAATATTTGAATACGAAAAATGTAAATGTTGAACAAATTTCGATATAGTTATTAAATATTAACCTTCAGCTAATTACAAAAATATCCTTAACTACTCCTCCCTGTAACTCATATTTATGGAAAAATTTTTAATTATTATTAAATAAAAAAAAAAACAAAATAATCTTCACTTTTCAAAATATTTTTTCTGGGAAAACCAAAAATCGGAAAACATTTTTAAGTAGTCTAAAAACCGCTACATGGACAACATTGAGCAAAACTTGTCGTTCTAATTGATGACATCTGCCTGTCTGGTTGACATTAATCAATCAGTTTGTGCATTTTATTTAACAAAATAACAATTTAATTTCGAAGCGAAGTGTGTTAATAAAATAAAGTATATCTATATAATATATGAAGTACATTCCCTAAAAATATAATAAAAGAACATGTAAAAAATATATAAATTAAAATTTACTAACGATTTTTAAAATATTTAATCAATTAATTGTTTATCAATCAGTCTGCACTACAATAACTGTCATCCAATCAAATTAACCTACTTTAATAAAAACATCCACGTTAAATCGTGTAAAAACCGCAACATAGACAACATTGATCAACACTTGTCGTTCTAATTGATGACATCTCTCTGTCTGTGTGACATTCATTAATCAATCAGTTCGCGCATTTCATCTCGTTGTGGTCAGTTCTGCATTTCGGTTGCGTGCTCAAAGAAATTGTTAAAATTAAAACATTAAAAAACAATTATATGTGTGATGAGTGTTATTTATTAAATATTTCATGAAACAAATAAATTTTATTCCCTGGAAGTTATTAAAATTCTAAATTAATCACTTTGCAATGTGAATTTGTGGTGCATCAAAGAAAAACATGCTTATGCATTGTTGTTGCCCTTTTCGTTGTTTTGTTTACATTTCGCGAGTGGTGTGTTCGTTCGTGCATGCATGTGAGCCAGAGAGATGATCACAGGGAACAACAGTGTGAGAGAATGACAGAGACTTGAAATGCTTTATCAAGGAAAAATGGCATTTGTGATTGAAAGAAAACAATTAATCGGGAATTTATTAAGTAAAAATAATAATTAAAGTAATTGGAGAAATATTTAATAAAATTAAGAATAATTAAATTGTGGTATAATTAAATTTATTAATAAAAACAACATTGAAAAATAAAGAAAATATATGTGTGGAAGAACCTCTGAATTTATTCACTTGGCTGTCAAAGTGATTTCTTAAGAGAGAGAGAGAGTGAGAGCGGCTTTGTGATAGACATGTTTAATTTAACATACGTTGACCAATAAGAATAAGAAATTGTAAAAAATAATAATTCGGCTTGGATTGAAAGCTAAAATATAAATTTAAAATTTTATTAAATAATAAAAGGTTTTGTGATTTAAAAAAAAACAACAACATTGGAAAATAACAAAGTAAAAATAAGAACAATATTAATGTCTTTTATTTTTGGCGAGTGTGTGATCGAACTTGCCTCCAAAGTGGTGTGTTGATGTCATAAGAGAGAGAGAGAGAAAGAGAATGAGATTGACTACATCATAGAACGGTAGTGTGATAGACATGTTTAATTTAACAAACGTGGAGTAATAGAGGGGAACTTCTTTAAAAAATTATTCTGCATTTTATCGAACAATTGATTTCAACAAAATGGTAAGTTTTATTGCATTGATATTTTTATTTATTTTCTTTATTACAAATATTGTTTTCTGGTTTTTGGTATGCTGCTTCTTACTTCATTATATCTATTACGTTATAAATTGTTTTTTTTGTGTTTTATTTGCTTATTGTAAAAATGCTATGTAAATGCGTTTGATTACTAAATATTGTCCAATATAAAACATAATAATAGTAAGTCGATAAATATTTATATTTATAGTAAGGGTTGATGTTTGTGTGTGTGTGTGGAAGAAAGGGAATATCCTTAATGGGCTAAGAGAAAATTGATTTTTCATTAACTTTACAAATTTGGTTTCAAACTCATAGATACTCCTCAGGGATTTGGAAAATATTTTTTTCATGTTATATCTCTGAAAATTTTGAATTTTTCCCTATGGAAATTTTATATTTCCATTCAAAATTGGTGTCTTATTAAGATTTAGTTTTCAAATCACTTTCAAAAATTTCAATGTTTTTTGGTTTGTGTATAATATTTTTATATAGGTGTGTTTAAGGATCTTAGTTATATTGTTTTTTTTTTTTTGCTTTTTATAAGATGTTGTTTTTATTTATTATTTTTATATTTTCAATATTTGTGTCTTATTATAAATATAAGTAAATATAAATGTCTAGCCTAATCAAAGTGATAATAATAGATTACTTATATGTATATTTAAATTTCAACAAAATTCTGTATAAAAAATATACAAAATTGAAAAAACAAATTGGGAATGTTGTAAGAAAAAAATATATATTTAAAACAACTTAGTATATATGTATGTGTGTATTTGTTTAAATATAATTTAAATTTTAATTTAAATTTAATGATTACAGGTAAATATATATTGTATGTCTTTATGATACAAATAATATGGGTTGTATATATGTTCGTTTGTTTTGTTTATATATAATGAGAACTATATTCATATTAAGGGGAATATTTTGTTTATGCGAGAATTCAAAAAAAAAAAAAATAAATAATAATAAATAAATAATTTAAATGGATTAAAAAATGGAGAATTTTTAATAAACGATAAAAAATTAATTTTTAGACCAGGGCGTGGCGTGAATTTTTTAAAATAGATATTGTGAGGGCCAAAACTTGGTGTGGACTTTTTAAAGAATTAGTTTAAAGGACCAACACAAGGCGTGGATTTTTTAAACAATATTTTTAAAGGACCAACACAAGGAGTGGATTTTTTAAACAATATTTTTAAAGGACCAACACTAAAACATTTTTTGTTGACCAGCGCAGAGCGTGGATTCCTTAAAAAAGTATTTTTTTTTTTATTAAAAATAAGAAATAAATTTGTTTTAATAATTTTATTGAATTTTCCATAAACAAAAAAATATTTCCCTATATGAAAATTGTTCTATTTATAACAGAAGATGAGTATTTGATGATAGATAAAAATTAGATAAATTTACAAAAGTGGGTTTCTTTGCAAAGATTGTTTTGCTGTTAGAATTAAAAATAAATAATATTTGGTTTTCTTAATTTCATAAATAATTTATATATAAATAATATATAACAAAATATATCAACTAATGATATGAATTAAATATCTAAATAATTACATGCCAATGTGGGAATATTTGTTTTTTTATTAATTTTATGGAATGGTAGATTCAACAAATGAAGAGAAGAATGAAGATCAAGGGAGGAGGTGTTAGGTGCCCACATAATCACTGATAACTCCATGATATTTTGTTACCCTAATCTCCATATTGATTCACCACAAGCTATAACAAAACGGCGCCCTTGATCTTCCATCCTCCTTCTCATTTGTTTACAATTACAGATAATGTTCGGTTGTGTGTGTGTTTTTTTTGGGGGGCTGGCTCAGCAGAATTTTTTAATCTTTTTTTCTTCTTCATATTATTTTGAGGTAGTTCTTATCGGTTTTACAACAAAACAAAAACAAAATAATTTGAACAAAATTCTAAACAAAAACTATTTTAAAATTGTTGTCGGGGTCTATATTAAATTTTGATTTGTAGTTGTTGTTATCTGTAATTTTGTTTTTAAGCCTTGGCCGTACAAAAATTGTTTTTTGCTTGTTTCATATCAAAATTTTGTTTTATACACAAAAAATATCTATATGTATATGTAATTCTTATATAATTCTATATATACCATAAATAATTTTTAGCCTTTGTAAAAGGTTTTGCTTTGGTGTGGGTGTGTCTTTTTTTCTGCAGTATTTTATTTCTCTTAGGCAGTGTTTGTTGAACCATTCGAATCGGCATTACAAAATTTATCCGCCATCAGGGCTAAAACTTTCTCCAATTTCGAGTGACGATCATCGGCAGTGGCTGTGGCACCCTTGCTACCCCATAGGAATTTGATGTGGAATTCGGTTCTGCAAAAACAAGAAAAAAATTAGATATATTTTTTTGAAAAATGGCGTGGATTTTTGAAGGACCTACACAAGGCGTGGTTTTTTTAAAGAATATTTTTTCAAGGACCTATATAAGGCGTGAATATTTTAAATAATATTTTTTCCAAGAACCTATAGAAGGCCTGGATCTTTTAAATAATATTTTTTTAAGGACCTAAATAAGGAGTGGGTGGCTTATGGGATGATGGATACCAAGCAACGGCTCTGATTGGCTCTAACATGGCGGAGTCCAGGCTTATGTTGGTCCCTCTTTCATCTCAATTGTGGATACTGACCTCCCTGCGATGTCACCTGTGGTAGCTATTTTCATCACCCGTTGAAATAGTGAGCTAATATGTGCCGCGTGTTCTCCCATAAGAACTATAAAAAATGGGTTGAGGCGTCGGGTTAGTTGCCCACACTCGAAAAACCCCTCCTAATATGAAAAAGCAAAGAAAATGAAAACCAAACCGTTTTAATGTTGACGACCCCCGCAAACATATAAAGGGCCACGATCTGCGAATCTGCACTTGGTATGTGCGCACGTTGTACAGAAAAGGCGCAGTTTTCGCTTTGGCGGATGCGCTCAAGAAGTACAAAGCCGATATTATTGCCTTACAGGAAATGCGATGGAAAGGGACAGGCGTAAGTAAATCAGACGATTACGCACTGTATTATAGCTGCCATGAAACGAGACATGAATTTGGCTGCGAATTGATGGTTAATAGGAGAATAAAAGACCTCGTCTCCTCACTCCCGTAGATGAGCGAATTGCTATAATCCGTATAAAAGCGAAGTTCTTCTACATCAGTCTTATTTGCTCCCATGCTCCAACCGAAGACAAAGATGAGCAGACCAAAGACATATTTTATGAGCGCGCCTAGAAACAGCATATGATCGCTGTTCTGGCCATGGCGTTAAAATTCTGCTAGGAGAAATCAGAAGCGAAAATATCTTTGGCCCCACCGTCGGAAAATTCAGCCTCCATGAGAAACATCAGACAACGGTATGAGGTTGATTGACTTCGCGGCAGCCAAAAACATGGTAGTTAGCAGCACCAGATTCAAGCATCTCGATATACACAAGGCCACCTGGATTTCTTCTGATCAAGCAACGAGAAATCCAATTGATCATGTTGTGATAGACGGACATGGTCAATTTGTGTGTTTAGACGTTCGATCGATACGAGGAGCAAATATCGATTCAGACCATTACCTTGTGGCAGCCAAGGTTCGCACCCGTCTTAATGTAGCAGGAAAGGTGCGATCTAATGTAACACGGAAACTCGACGTCGAAAAGTTGCAACCACAACAGGTAGCAGAGGCCTACTCCGCTCAAATTACCCAACTGTTTGACGAAAGCACCCCTTGTCCCGATAATCATATAGAAGCACAATGGAAGAGATTTGCCCACTCCTTACAAACTGCAGCAAAAGCAACACTTGGGTACCAAAAACCACCATCAAGAAATCCGTGGTACGATCATGAGTGTCGTAATGCTAGTGATGTGAAAAACGCAGGGCAACCCCGCAGACAACAGCAACACGTAATGTGATGGAGAATTATCGGTAGAAAAGGAGAGAGAAGAATCGTGTTTTCAGAAAAAAGAAGAAAGAAAAAGAAAACCGTGAGCGTGAGCAAATCGAGATGTACATGAGCCAGAATGAAGTCCTTAAACGGGTAAAAAACCAAACCGAAGGCTTTGGTGCAGGCACATCCTCCTGTAGAGATGAAGAAGGAAACCTGGTGACAGATATAGACAGCGTGCTGAGGATCTGGAAGGAACTATTCAAGTCTGGTGGTTAGATGGTGGTAAGGAGCATGCACCAGCTGATTAGTATAATTTGGCTAGAGGAATGTATGCCCAATGATTGGAACATCAGCATCCTGTGTCCCGTGCACAAAAAAAGGAGACAATACCATATGTGCCAACTTTAGAGGAATAAGTCTCCTTCCCAGCGTACTGTGTGAACGACTGAAGCCAATGGTCAATGACATTATTGGACTATACCAATGCGGCTTCAGACCTGACAAATCCACCATTGACCAGATTTTCTCGCTGCGCACTCGTCGACTATAAAGCCGCATTCTACAGCCCTATCCGTTCAGAGGTGTTTAAAGCCATGTTTGCGTTTGGCATTCCTGCGAAATTAATACGGCTATGCAGGATAACATTAACTGGTGCAAGATCAGCAGTTAAAGTCGGAAAGGCCCTCTCGAAGCCCATTAATACCGAACGAGGATTCAGACAAGGTGACAGTTTGTCGTGTGATATTTTAAACATCCTGCTGGAAAAGGTCATACGAGAGGCAAATGTGAACAAAAATGGCACTCTGTACACCAAACAACACATGTTACTAGCCTACGCCGATGACATCGACATAATGGGTCGAACACTGAGAGCGGTAACAGCCACCTTTGAACAAATTGAGAAGGAGTCTACCAAAGTGGGTCTGGCAGTAAACGGCGAGAAGACCAAGCTGATGGTATCAACGCGCAAGACGTCCAGTAGACTCGGACCAACTGTGGAACTTGAGAACTACAGCTTCGAGGTAGTTAAAGATTTTATATACCTTTTTACCGCCATAAACAAAAACGAATGACATCAGTTTTGAAATTCGGAGAAGGATTGTGATGGCCAACCGATGCTACTATGGTCTAAGTAAGCTGTTTAGAAACAAGGCCACCTCCCGCCAGACTAAACTCACACTCCGCAAGACGCTGATACTACCCGTGCTGTTATATGGTTCTGAAGCAAGCAGATGAGGCAGCTCTTGGGCTGTTTGAAAGAAAAATTCTCCGAAAGATCTATAGCCTGATCTGCGTCGACGGGAATATCGGCGTCGAGTGAACAACGAGCTTTACAATTTATACGCGGACATCGACATAGTCAGACGTATTAAGTTGCAGCGACTACGGTGGCTAGGCCATGTTCTGCGAATGAATGAGAATGTCCCAGCTCAAAAGGCTTATAAAAGCGAGCCCATTGATGGTTCCTGTAAAAAACAACATCTTGGAACGTGGTCTTTCAAATTGGAGGAAATGCGCACAAGACCGACGCGCTAGGAAATCTTTTTTAAGAACGGCTCGGCTCGTCTTCATAGACTCCCTTTAGCTCGTCTATATATACATCCCTCTACATATCTATTGAGCTTCCCTTCAGTTCGGCTATAGATAATCCACTTTTCTAGCCTTTAGAAGTTCTACTTAAAAATTTCTATAAGAACCTCCCCTGAAGTTTTTGTTTTCCGATTTCATTTCACTTACCTAAACGCATCACTTAACAGCTCATCCATCCTCGATATCGATTCCTCCAACATAATCTTGGCATTCTTTCGATACAATTTCAGACTATTCAAGAAATTCCGCGACGAATCCAAATGGGCATAATTAATATACATTCCAAAATCATCGGCCTTACTCTCCCACGATGTGATACACATAGTATATAGCGACGATTTCTCTGTCGAGCTGTTGAAATTCAAAATATCCATTACCGAACGATCCTTCAGCAAAGCATAGAGCAGGACATAAGGAACTGTTGTATTGGGTGCCTGAGGATTGGAACATTCATTCATGCTAATCAATGTGGGCCGGAGTTTCGCCTCAAACATAAACGCATCATCGGTATATTTTTGACGCAAAAGATGCCAAGCGGAATCTAGTTTTTGAATTTGAGGCATACACAGGCCCAGCATAATCGATGAGAATCCAAAGAGATTACCCAATGCCGTCTTAGTTTCCACTGCCACTTGTATCCATTTGCTAAGCAATTCGGCACGATCCAAATCCGTTTGACAGGTGAGAATGGTAACGGCCACCATCAGCTTCAAGCATTGGGTACGTTCAATTAAATCTTGGCGGAATATTTTACCCTGGGGCAGGGTCAGCAGCTCCAGGCCACAGCAGTCTAAATTGTTACGTTTGTCATTTGCATTTTGAGTTTCCGCTTCGGCCAGCGAAGCTGTGGGAGCTTCTATTAGTAGGCCAATATCAATTCGGGTAATGTGTTCGGCCAACATTTTGGGTCCAGTTTCGAGTAGCATCATTTTAAAGGTATTCAAAGCATCACCATCCAAAGGGCGATTTTCCACAGAGGGTAGCAGAAGAGTGCTGAAATTCTCTACATCGAATTTGGAGACCTGGAAAGGGGAAACACATTTATTAAAAATTTCTTACTGCGAAGATGGGACCTCCCCAAGACTTACCGGCTTATATTCTGGAATCTGTAAAGTAAACAGCAAATCCTCTGCCGCCTGAACATCAAATTCACTCAAACTCTTCAGGGTGGCCGATGATGCGGAGCTGCTCATAAATCGTGGATTTTTTATTATAACCCCACGATGCATTATGAATTCATTCATATCGCCCGGCATAGAATCTCCCGAACCATTACCGGAATCTGAACCACTCAACTGATATATGCCAGCCATACCTCCACCCTGCCTCTGCAAGGGATATTGTTGATCCAATATAACCCCACCACCTCCACCCACATCTTTGGGTAACCTTGCCAAGCTGCTGATGCTTCCCCCACCATTATTGCGATTGGGTTTTGGTGGTGGACTTGGTGGTTTCTCTGGCAGTTCGGGGATCTTACTTATCTCCAAACTCGAGAACATATTCGCCGAGGCATCCACATTAAAATCTCTAGCCAGACTAGAGGTACGATTCAGATTACCACGGAAACTATTGGTGGCTGGTCGTGGCAAGGAATGTGTGGTAAATTTGGCATGTGGATGCTCCCCCACATCGCCCATGGTACAACGGGCAATGGTTTGGAAACCATTTGCCGGAATTTTGCCATGGATACTCAAGTTCTCCAAGTGGTTATGTAGCTGGACACCTCCTCCCCCATCATTTGGTGAACCACAGCCGCTATTGCTTTTCTCCAATTGATTGAATCGCCTGACAGCCATGGCTTCCGAACGATAACCATGTTGCGAATTCTGATGCAGATGACTCATGGAACCACCACCATTTGTGGAGAACCCATTTTCTCCATTACTCGAAGCTCCGCCCTGGATCATACCATCTGCACTGTTACCAGCTTCGGCATTTTTGATATTCGATACCACAATGGCTTGGGCTGGGGTCAGACTTTGAGAACGCTGCTTCTTAGAGGGTAACCGGGGAGCTGGATAGATTTTATTTCGTGGTGGTGAAGACATGGGACTATCGGGTTGCTTCGCCATGTGGCCTCCCCCGCCACCAATAGAGGTGGGTAGTGACTGTTGATGCTGTAAAATGTTATGGGACTGCTGTTGTTGTTGCTGCTGGGCATTCATTGGCGTGCCGGTGAAACGGAATCCTGCATTGGCTGCCAATGGTGAGTTAAGGGGACTGACACCCCTTAGACCGGCCAACATTTGGGAGTGCAAATGATTGCCCACAATTTTATGGCCATAAAATGAGAGAGGATAATGCCGGTTGCAAGGATACTGGATGCGAGCCCCCGAGGCCAAGGATATGGGTTTTCCTGGAGGGTGAAACATAGTTTTAATAATTTTTGAAATATTTATCAAACCTGAGGAACTTACCCGATCCCACATAGAATGTGATGAGATCTGGAATTGCATCAAATGCATCCTCTTCGAATTGGTATTGGACCCTCTCATAAACTGTTTCCGGTTGGACCAATATCTGGAAAAAAGGTTGTGGATTTTTTAGATATTATTTTTTAGGGTCTCCACACAAGGCGTGGATTTTTGAAAAATATTTTTCTGATTTTTTTTTTTTTGAAAATAGTTCTTTGTGAGGACTACCCATGAAAAATCTTCAAATTTATGCAACCTCACACATCCACACCCTGTAATTAGTTCTTATCTCAAAATATGTGCCATATCTCTGTTCAGGATTATTTCAATCTTCTTCCATTAAGAAAATCCCTTTCATATTTTCCCATCCCCCTCTCTCTCTGTTTATTGTTTGGTTACTGTTGTGCCATTCCGAACACACATAAAACTCACCTTATTGATAACAAAGTGTAGAACAGATGTTTTAGTGCGGCACGTTAGTACATAATTATCCGGCTGTGAGGTACAATCTCTTATCAGAAAATCTCCTTCACGCTGTACAATCTCTTCGGCACGCTGTCGTGGCAATGGACCATGATACCAGGCATGGGAACGTAAATCTCGCGAATCCAAACTTAGTTCCCATTCAAGGGCTTTTTTCAATGCCATAACCTCTTGTTGTTCGTTGGTGGGTGGCAGGGTGGCACCAATCAGCGATGATGTTTGGCTAAAGGAACCGGTATTGCCACCTCCGCCGCCGACGCCTGATGAAGAGGATTCATTATCCATGTTGGCTGTTGATGGAGTTGTCGTGGTCGTTGTATTTTGAATGGAGTCTTCTGGTTTTGTTTCCACCTTGTCGGAACTGGTGCTGTTGCGACGTCTTAGTTCTTCATAACTGAAAACAATTTTGGGAAAAAAATATACGGGTTATATTTTTTTTTTGCAAAGGGATTCAGGTTTTATATTATTTTTAATTATTTTAAATTCAATTTTAATTTTAAATAAATTTTTTTCACTTCATATTCCTTAAAAATCTATTCTGCTCCATATGTATCTACCACACACTTCAAAAAGGACTTTGCTTACTTCTGTTTTCAATCTTCAAAATTTTGCACAATTCACTTCATTTTTATTGGCGAAAATTCACTCCTTCACTTCTTGGAATTTCAAAATTATTTTTTCCAATTTTTTAAAAATATTTCCCCTTTTTAATTTAAAAAAACTCCGTACATTTCACTTTTTTCACGCCCGGCCCAGCCCAAGAAATTTCCTTTTTTAACTTCGATAATTTTTTCCTGTATGTTCAGCTTCTTCTTCTTCATCGACAATTTCTTCTCTTGTGATTCTCTTCCACATTAAAAGCCGTATCCATTTGTTACTCTTTTTGTAACGTATTCTTTTTTGCACTACACCAACAACAAAAACACCACCGTACGATAACCGTAATATCAGCGCTGAGGAATTGTGTCCTGCAGAACATGCATTTTCAATCTGTTTTTATTCTCCAATAGCACGGAGTTGCTGTTCAGATATTGTATTTTGGTTTTCCATCTGACTCACACACACCAGCACACTCTCATACATCTGAACACAACAACAGTTGCATAAAAAGGACATTACACTCCCTTATTGTCAAAGAATGCAGGGAACATTACATTTACGAGGGTGGGTAAGAAAAGTGCAAGGGGAAAAAAGGTCGGGATGTAACAACGATTTGTTAATATCGAAACATAAATATTTCCAATTTTTTAATTATTATGGACAGATTTTTCTCTTTTTTAAAAGTCTTTAGTTTCCTAGAGAACGCGGCTCCTGGTTGCGGATAGGAGGACGGTGGATTGATCATAACCAGGAGGTTGTTGAAGAATATGATCAGTTATTTACATGTGGTGTCAATTAGTGCCTTTTATTCAATCATCCATCTACATCGTTCTGTTCATTGTCCAAATAACTGATGTGTACTAATGAACGAGTAAACTAAAGGGAACTATGGAACTAACTGAATGAACTAGTTCATTTTACGGTACCGTTTCAGGAAGGATTGCACCCAGTTCTGGCTACAAGTCAGCTTCCGTCAGCAACCTACGATCGTGAACAAACTTTTAGAGGCGCCTTCGAATACATATTCCAAGTTGGAAAATGGAGGCGAATCTGACATAACCGTATATGTATGTTGGAGGAGTGAAAAGGCAGACAAGATGAAAAAAGAAGTGACTAAGGACATTGTCAAGCCCACGACAGGAAATAAACAATTATCTGTGGCACAAAAGCGGAAACTGAACAGGATGAATCGGAGAAATAAGAAATACTTTCCCTTTTTTCCTCGGAAGCGGCTAAGAGGAGTATGTATGTTAGAGCAGACGAACATCAAACTGCAATGAAGCAAAATAGCTTTCAGTCGTCGGATATGAAGAGCTGACCAAACCTAAAGAACTCTATGACGATTGAAATAAAGGCTACAGTATCAAAAAACTAGGCAACCTCGTAGTGGACTCCCAAAGGAACAGCCCGACTTCAAGAAGTGAAAGTTAAAACCGAGCACTACAAAGACGAAGGTTGCTAAGCAGTGATCGACGAGATACCCTATTGATATGTTCAGCTAAAAACTAAAAAGAAGCAATTACATCGAGCGCAGAGACCGAAACCCATGATTATAAACCTGTTCTTCCCTCCATTTCCTCGAGGAACAGGCGCATAACAAAACTGAATATGAATATGAGCTTCCCGCTGTCGGATATGAAAATTCATTGATAGTATCAAAAAGACGATCGTAGCCGTAACGTCTGGGAATCTCAAAATAAACCACCGGACTTTACAATTTATCTGAAGGTAACCAGGAATCAGGGCGAGCATTGCTACGCAGAGATCGATGAGAAGAGTTTGTCCGGCAAGGAGATTCACAGATAGGTTTTGAGTGTGCTCAACTTGCATAAAGGGAGCCATATTGATCTGTTTAGCTGTGAATTCAAGGGGACTGCCAAGATCACGACAAGAAAGAAGCAGTTATATAGAATGCAAATGCGAAAGCTGGCTATGTCGAACCAGAGAAAGGTTTCCGGAAGACCAAACCCGCTAGGAAGAATAAGTGCTTCATGTCGTCGGACAATTGTCATGCCAATGACAATAGAGATTATCTCGAGAATTCATTGACTGAGGCTGGTAGTACTGGCTATAGTATCAAGAAGGCGATGACAGCTTCAGAATCTTTCAAGCGCCTGGTTATCCCAATAGAAACCATCGAACTTTACGAAATTGGAAGGTGACAAAGAATAAGGGTAAGGAACCGGCATCTTAGGCGTAGGTGCTATAAAGTCTTGCTATGTTGAAGTCTTGATTCTATTGAACTAAACATTGCTAGTGAAGAAGTGGGAACTATTCCAAAGGAAGAGAACGATGAGAGACTCTCCTTATGGGAGACGTATGGTGCATGGAGATCCACAAAGAGGTGTTGGATGCGGTCAACCTGTTAATTTAAAAGGAACTATTAGATTCTATAGTTTGAAACGGTGACAAACATTAAAGCCGTGGGAAAGTTAGTGGCTAGCATTATCTTCGCAGGTGAGACAAACTCAGCGATTTCACGTACGGTCAGAATTTATGCTAGAAGTCGTTGGTCTACTGAACTGAACACTGCTATTGAGGAATTGAGAAATCGTCCAAAGGAAGGAGACCGAAGAAAGGACTCTCCTTGTTGTGGGCTTGTCTTCTTCATTGTCTCCATTGTCTTCTTCAAAATTTGAATAAAAGGTGTGGAGAAGAAGGAAACCGCAAAAAGCAACCAGGGAGAAATACTTAGCCAGAAAAGTGATGGTGCCGATGATAAGATAACCGACACTCAAGAAGTCCGTTTGAAGTAGGGCAATAAAAACCTAAAAAATAATCAAAATGGGTCCGAATGTGAACATACTACTCGAAGAAGATTATGCACATCAAGAACTCGAAACCCCAAGGTATATCCACTTCGGTTGGAGAATGTGTTTAGGACTCTCAAAATAGCCATAATGGGGCTATGCACAAAGATGGATCGGTACCATTAGTTCACGTTTGGGTATAGCTTCGGGATGGTAGCTATACCAGCGTATAGCAACGCTGCTCTTGGATGCTTTGGCAACTTCTTGGGATCATGATACCTTTCAGTGAACTTATACGTCATTAATAGGCCCACTTGACCCGTTAAGTACTGATCAATAATCATCAAAAAGTCTTGGTTATTCGTTGGCCAGATCATCTTCCTCGTGTACAATTCAGTGATGTCTGTATCATAATTGTAATCTGTGGTGAATTGTATCCCCTCAATGTTAATCATTATCAAAAACTATAGGAGGAGTAATTGGCCTAAATGTATAGTTCATTCAAAGTTCGTGGCAATCGGTAATTGTAGATTGATTGTAAGTTATAATGGTTTGAGGTACGGGCTGACACATATATCTAGATCGATTCAGCTAGACGATAGTTATAAATAAAATGTGGGTCTAAGACAAGCATGCTCGGCCATACACGCTACCCTAACTCAGTTACGCTCACCAACACTTACGCTCAATTTTGTTATGCCCACCACTGGTCTAAGACTAATTGTTCGTGGCGTTAAAAACTCTAGGGCTCCCAGAAGAACAGGAGAATCTTCTCTAATATCAAGAAGTAATTTCCGCTTTTTTTTGTGCTGAATAGGAATTAAGATCGGCATCTTATTATTTATTCCGATCATTCGTTTATAAGTTAGAGTGGCCTATTATAGTTAGTGTAAAGTTAAGGGACTATGGAGAGCCTGTATCTTGAGTCGGAAAGGGGATATGATGTTTGTTTTAAGTAGTTAAGGGACGGACTGATACACATATCTAGATCGATTCAGATAGTCGATCGTAATTTTAAAAATTGTTGGGACTCTTAAAAGAACATGAGAATCTTTTCATATATCAAGAAGCGATTCTCTCTTATTTTTTAGCCGAATAGGAAATAAGACCACCGTCTTATTATTTATTACGAATTATTAGTTTATAATTAGAGTGGCCTATTTTAGTTAGAGTGCAGTTAGGATACTATGAATAGTTAGTTAGGATAGTAAGGATATAATGTAGATATCGATTTTGTTTTAAGTAGTTCGGGATATTTTGAGGTCTGATCTAGGACTTTTCTATATTCAGAGAAAGTCTTATAGGTTATTTATTGTCTACAGAAGACCCGCGGGTTCTTATTTAACCTATATAAGACCAAAAGGTCTCATTTTGGTATATGAAAGACCTAAGCCGTTTTTATGGCCCATAGGCGGAAAATTTTAATTTATTGTAGAAAATACAAAATTCTTAAGTGAATGTGACATTATGTCAATTCCTTAGATATTCACTTTGACAGCAAATTCATTCATTGATGCTTCTTTAAAGTCTCATATCCTTAACCATTTCTTAAATTACCCCTCGTATATCTACATTACAGATGAGTAAATTCTTGCTACAGCAGAGCCTTGTTGAAATTTCAACCCTCAAGTTCTATGTCATAGCATCTATGGTATTCATTTTGGTTGATTGCACTTTTGCCGGATAAATAACACAAACAAATTACAGAGAGAGAGAGAGAGTGGGATTAAAATAACGGCTCTCTCTTTCATTGCATTATTTTCTTTCTCTCTCTCTTTTTGTTCCACAAAGGAGCCAGAGAGAGAAAAAAACAACGGTGTATGTAACAGTTTTTTCCCTCCGAGGCATGCGCAAATCTTTTGTTATGACTTTTCATCACCGATAGTCCCACCATCAACAAATGATGACTGACAGGCTGGTGGACGGACACGGTGGTGTGTGTTTAATGGTTTCTTTGGATTTTTGTTGTTGTTGCTGTCATATTTTGTTGTAATACGGGTCGGTCCTGCGTTCCTTTAAAATGCAACATTATTTACAACTCAATGAGTTGTCAAGTGTGTCGTCGTCCATCAGCCGTTGTTTTTGTTTGAAAATTTGAAATTGTTTCTTTAGAATGTAATGATCCTCTGCAGGGTAAGAAACAAAAAAATAATGGATACTAATCTATGGATGGATGAATTGTAGTTTTTTGTATTACACTGAGAAGGAAGAGGAGGGAGTGACAACCAATGGGTAATGTTTGATATTTTAAGGATTCTTTGAGTGTCGGGGTTTTTGTTTTTTAAGTGGAGGGCTCTCTGATCTGGTGAAGGTATCATGTGAGGACAATTGATGTCTTAGAGTAAAAGGAATTAGGTAAATTTTGATTTTTTTAAAAATAGTTTCTTGAGGATCACATATAAGCGCGATTTAAAGGGAAATATTTTTACCGATCAGCTCTAAGAGTAGATACAAATATGAAAATTCAAAAAAAAATTGGTTTAACGGTTATGAGCCTGAAATTTTCTCAAATATTTTTATGGACCCCTATAAGCGTGTATTTTTTATGGAAAAATCCTAATAGTGTTTACTCACATTATATCCGCCTCACCAAATGTAAATCTCCTCTTTTCCTCTGGACTATTAACCTTGGGCCGATTCTCTTTTTTGGAATTTCGCAAAATCGATTTATCCAAATCTGGTTCCAAAATGCTACCGCGTGACATGCGAATGGCCGGACATGAATTCTTACGTTTCAATTGAAGTGGCGATGAACTACTGTTGCGAGAAGCTGAAAATAAGAACAACAAAAGCCAATTACAGATACCAGTGGTAAGATAAATTTGTTTATAGATTATAAACCGTTCGCTGGAACGCTCGCCTCGCAAATACCCCTAATTGTAATGATTAAATAAAATGTAAAAAAATACTATTTGTATAATAATAGGTTGCCAACGTCTCAGAGCTTTGGATCTATATAATATAGGGGAAATCATGCGGAATCCGGAATATTTTTTAGTGTCAACAACAAGGCGTGGATTTTTTAAAAAATATTTTTTAGAATCTATAACAAGGCGTGGATTTAAAAAAAATAGAATCTGCAACAAGGCGTGGATTTAAAAAAATAGAATCTGCAACAAGGCGTGGATTTAAAAAAAATAGAATCTGCAACAAGGCGTGGATTTAAAAAAAAATATTTTTTAAAATCTACAACAAGGCGTTGATTTAAAAAAAAAAATATTTTTTAGAATCTACAACAAGGCGTGGCCTATCGATAGCACTTTTAAAAATATTTTGAAAAAATAATAGCGTAGGCCTTTACATGGTAAGGCTTGGAGTAGGCATTTACTTGGTTTACTATTTGAAAAAATCCACGCCTTGGAGTAGACCTTTACTTGGTTTACTATTTGAAAAAATCCATGCCTTGGAGTAGACCTTTAAATCCGCGTCTTGTGTTAGGCCTTGAAAAAATATTCTTTAAAAAATCCACGCCTTGAAAAAATATTCTTTAAAAAATCCACGCCTTGAAAAAATATTCTTTAAAAAATCCACGCCTTGAAAAAATATTCTTTAAAAAATCCACGCCTTGAAAAAATATTCTTTAAAAAATCCACGCCTTGAAAAAATATTCTTTAAAAAATCCACGCCTTGAAAAAATATTCTTTAAAAAATCCACGCCTTGAAAAAATATTCTTTAAAAAATCCACGCCTTGAAAAAATATTCTTTAAAAAATCCACGCCTTGAAAAAATATTCTTTAAAAAATCCACGCCTTGAAAAAATATTCTTTAAAAAATCCACGCCTTGAAAAAATATTCTTTAAAAAATCCACGCCTTGAAAAAATATTCTTTAAAAAATCCACGCCTTGAAAAAATATTCTTTAAAAAATCCACGCCTTGAAAAAATATTCTTTAAAAAATCCACGCCTTGAAAAAATATTCTTTAAAAAATCCACGCCTTGAAAAAATATTCTTTAAAAAATCCACGCCTTGAAAAAATATTCTTTAAAAAATCCACGCCTTGAAAAAATATTCTTTAAAAAATCCACGCCTTGAAAAAATATTCTTTAAAAAATCCACGCCTTGAAAAAATATTCTTTAAAAAATCCACGCCTTGAAAAAATATTCTTTAAAAAATCCACGCCTTGAAAAAATATTCTTTAAAAAATCCACGCCTTGAAAAAATATTCTTTAAAAAATCCACGCCTTGAAAAAATATTCTTTAAAAAATCCACGCCTTGAAAAAATATTCTTTAAAAAATCCACGCCTTGAAAAAATATTCTTTAAAAAATCCACGCCTTGAAAAAATATTCTTTAAAAAATCCACGCCTTGAAAAAATATTCTTTAAAAAATCCACGCCTTGAAAAAATATTCTTTAAAAAATCCACGCCTTGAAAAAATATTCTTTAAAAAATCCACGCCTTTAAAAAAAAATATTCTTTAAAAAATCCACGCCTTGAAAAAATATTCTTTAAAAAATCCACGCCTTGAAAAAATATTCTTTAAAAAATCCACGCCTTGAAAAAATATTCTTTAAAAAATCCACGCCTTGAAAAAATATTCTTTAAAAAATCCACGCCTTGAAAAAATATTCTTTAAAAAATCCACGCCTTGAAAAAATATTCTTTAAAAAATCCACGCCTTGAAAAAATATTCTTTAAAAAATCCACGCCTTGAAAAAATATTCTTTAAAAAATCCACGCCTTGAAAAAATATTCTTTAAAAAATCCACGCCTTGAAAAAATATTCTTTAAAAAATCCACGCCTTGAAAAAATATTCTTTAAAAAATCCACGCCTTGAAAAAATATTCTTTAAAAAATCCACGCCTTGAAAAAATATTCTTTAAAAAATCCACGCCTTGAAAAAATATTCTTTAAAAAATCCACGCCTTGAAAAAATATTCTTTAAAAAATCCACGCCTTGAAAAAATATTCTTTAAAAAATCCACGCCTTGAAAAAATATTCTTTAAAAAATCCACGCCTTGAAAAAATATTCTTTAAAAAATCCACGCCTTGAAAAAATATTCTTTAAAAAATCCACGCCTTGAAAAAATATTCTTTAAAAAATCCACGCCTTGAAAAAATATTCTTTAAAAAATCCACGCCTTGAAAAAATATTCTTTAAAAAATCCACGCCTTGAAAAAATATTCTTTAAAAAATCCACGCCTTGAAAAAATATTCTTTAAAAAATCCACGCCTTGAAAAAATATTCTTTAAAAAATCCACGCCTTGAAAAAATATTCTTTAAAAAATCCACGCCTTGAAAAATTAATTTTAAAAAATCCACGCCTTGAAAAAATATTCTTTAAAAAATCCACGCCTTGAAAAAATATTCTTTAAAAAATCCACGCCTTGAAAAAATATTTTTAAAAAATCCACGCCTTGAAAAAATATTTTTAAAAAATCCACGCCTTGAAAAAATATTTTTAAAAAATCCACGCCTTGAAAAAATATTTTTAAAAAATCCACGCCTTGAAAAAATATTCTTTAAAAAAACCACGCCTTGAAAAAATATTCTTTAAAAAATCCACGCCTTGAAAAAATATTCTTTAAAAAATCCACGCCTCGAAAAAAAATGTTTTAAAAAAATCCACGCCTTGAAAAAATATTCTTTAAAAATCCACGCCTCGAAAAAAAATGTTTTAAAAAAATCCACGCCTTGAAAAAATGTTTTAAAAAAATCCACGCCTTGAAAAAATGTTTTAAAAAAATCCACGCCTTGAAAAAATGTTTTAAAAAAATCCACGCCTTAAAAAATATTTTAAAAAAATCTACGCCTTGAAAAAATATTTTTAAAAAAATCCACGCCTTGAAAAAATATTTTTTAAAACATCCACGTCTTGAAAAAATATTTTTTAAAAATCTTACCTTCAATATTCACCGACTGCCTTCGTTTGGCCTGCACTCTTACCAAACTCGACAACATTTTCGAACGATGTTCGCCGCTGCGTACCCCCATTTCTTTGAGCTCGGCATCATCTAAATCCATTAAATCATCTACACAGGAGTAGGCCTGAAAAATATCTAAAACACACACACAACTATAAACAGAACACCCCATTAGAAAATTCACACTCCGGACCCACTTTCATATTCCCTCAAATCGAGCAAATCCAACCATTCCGATATTGGCATTTTCGAATTAAAAACAGTCATTGTTTTGGCATCCCGATTGCGACGCGTCGAGGAGTAACGAAAACTCCAATACATGCTACCCCGTCGCTGTGGTATACATTTGGCATCGAAATTGCGGGTCTGCACATTGCCCATTTTTGGGGGCTTTGTTTGTTTTTATTTTTCTTTTCGTAAAGAAATGTTCACGATTTTCGTTTAGGCGCCGCCACAGCAGCTTCACATTTATTACAAATTTGTATTTCACTATTTTTCTTATTGATTGTTAAGCGTTTTGAAGCGATCGTCTACTACCAGCCGTTTGTTGACTGAAAGCATTGTCAATGTCATTTCGTGCTTTTCGAGACTTCTAAAAACAATTCTCTGCTCTGCTGACGGCGGCTGCGCTGGCCTCCGAGTATTTTTGTGAATGGAGGGGTTTCTTGTTCAATGTATGTAAATAAATATCAACAGTGTGCCCAGGGTACGCTACAGTCGGACATATGAAGTTCGGAGGTGTGTGAAGAAATATTGAAAATTATTAGGAAGACCGAACAGACCTTAGGTTAAATATTTCCATTAGACTTCAATTTAAATAAAATATCTTTGATACTATTTTTTATTTGACCTTGACCTTTATCCACCTTGCCGTATATCATGTATGCTGAACCTCAAACTACTTCTTCAGACTGACTCATACTTGAGCTTTTATTTTGCAAATAATTACGAATATCGATTATAAACAAATTACCGGTCTAGAGTCATTATGGCTGCAGAGATTCCGCTAGAGACTAGCTAAACAGCTTAACCTGCTTAGAGATGCTAGACAAAGTGGAAGAGGGGCGAATATTGAAATGAGTTATGAATAATTGAAAATAGAAATATAAGCATTAAGATCTCATGCAAAAATAATTTTTAGCTGGCTTGTGACAGAACTTTCGTTCCATAAGCCGAGCTTAGAAAAGATTTCCAGGCGCGTCGGTCTTTTGCGCAGTTTTTCCAATTTGAAAAACCATTTTCGGCAATGTTGTCTTCGACTTGATCTTTCCATCGTATTCTTGGCCTTCCCCTTCTGCGTGAGCCATCAGCTGGTTCGATTTTATATGCCTTCTGGGCTGGGGCATCTTTATCCATTCTCACAACATGACCTCAATACGTCTAACAATGTCGATGTCCGAGAATAGCTGGTACAATTCATGGTTCATTCGACGGCGATATTCACCGTCAACGCAGATCGGCCCATAGATCTTTCGGAGAATACGTCTAACAATGTCGATGTCCGAGAATAGCTGGTACAACTCATGGTTAATTCGACGGCGATATTCACCGTCAACGCTGATCGGCCCATAGATCTTTCGGAGAATTTTTCTCTTAAATACTCCAAGAGCTGCCTCATCAGCTTGAGTAAGTACCCATGTTTCAAATCCATATAACAGAACGGGTAGTATCAGCGTCTTGTAGAGTGTGAGTTTGATCTGGCGGAAGGTGGCCTTGCTTTTGAGCTGTTTGCTCAGACCATAGTAGTATCTGTTGACCATCATTATCCTTCTCCGAATTTCAAAATTGATGTCATTAGTTTTATTTATGGCGGTACCAAGGTATATAAAATCTTTGACTACCTCGAAGCTGTAGTTCTCAAGTTCCACAGTTGGTCCGACGAGTCTACTGGACGTCTTGCGCGTTGATACCATCAGCTTGGTCTTCTCGCCGTTTACTGCCAGACCCAATTTGGCAGACTCCTTCTCAATTTGTTCAAAGGTGGCTGTTACCGCTCTCAATGTTCGACCCATTATATCGATGGCATCGGCGTAGGTGAGTAACATGTGTTGTTTGGTGTACAGAGTGCCATTTCTGTTCACTTTTGCCTCTCGTATGACCTTTTCCAGCAGAATGTTAAAAAGGTCACACGACAAACTATCACCTTGTCTGAAACCTCGTTCAATATTAAATGGCTTCGAGAGGTTATTTCCGACTTTAACTGCTGATCTTGTGCCTGTTAAAGTTATCCAGCATTGCCGAATTAATTTTGCAGGAATGCCAAACGCAGACATGGCTTTATACACCTCCGAACGGATAGGGCATTCGAATGCGGCTTTATAGTCGACGAGTAGGTGGGTTTTTGGGGCAGAGTGAAAATCTGGTCAATGGTGGATTTGCCAGGTCTGAAGCCACATTGGTAGGGTCCAATAATGTCACTGATCATTGACTTCAATCGTTCACACAATACGCTAGATAGCACTTTATATGCGAGGGGAAAGAGACTTATTCCTCTATAGTTAGCACATATCGTCTTGTCTCCTTTTTTTGTGCACGTAACACAGGATGCTGAGGTTCCAATCATTGGGCATGCATTCTTCTAGCCAAATTGTACTAATCAGCTGATGCATGCTCCTGACCAGCATCTGACCACCAGTTTTGAATAGTTCGGCTTGTAACCCTTTCGGCACCTGCTGCTTTTTATTATTCTTCAGCCGATTGATTGCTATTCTGACCTCAACTTGGCTAGGTGGTATATACTCTATACCGTCATCTATTATTGGTTCTGGGGTATCTTCTTCACCGCCACTTTTTGATACCAGAAGTTTTCAAAGTGCTTATTTCAGATCCTCAGCACGCTGTCTGTATCTGTTACCAGGTTTCCTTCTTCATCTCTACAGAAATATGTGCCTGCACCAAAACCTTCGGTTTGGTGTTTTCCTCGTTGGTAGAATTTTCGGACTTCATTCTGACTCCTGTACATCGCGATTTGCTCACGCTCACGTTTTTTTTTGTTCTTTCTTCTTTTTTCTGAAAATACGTTTCTCCTCTCTCCTTTTCTCCCGATAGTTATCCATTGCATTACGTGTTGCTACTGTCTGCAGGGTTGCCCTATACGCTGCGTAGCATTACGACACTCCTGATCGTACCACGGATTTTTTGATGGTGGTCTTTGGTACCCAAATGTTGCTTTTGCTGCAGTTTGTAGGGAGTGGGCAATTCTCTGCCATTGTGCTTCTATATTATTATCCGGACAAGAAGTGCTTTCGTCAAGCAGGTGGGTAAGTTGAGCGGAGTTGGCCTTGGTTACATGTTGTGTTTGCAGCTTTTCGACGTCGAGTTTCCGTGTTGTGTTAGATCGCACCTTTGCTGCAACATTAAGACGGGTGCGAACCTTGGCTGCCACAAGGTAATGGTCTGAATCGATATTTGCTCCTCGGATCGATCGGATTAATGCCTTTCGTCTATCACAATATGATCGATTTGATTTCTCGTTGTTCGATCGGGGAAATCCAAGTGGTCTTGTGTATATCGAGATGCTTAAACCATGTTTTTTGCTACCGCGAAATCAATCAACCTCATGCCGTTGTCTGTTGTTTCTTCATGGAGGCTGAATTTTCCGTGGTGGTGGGGCCAAAGATATTTTCCCTTCCGATTTTTGCATTAAAATCTCCTAGCAGAATTTTAATGTCATGGCCAGGGCAACGGTTATATGCTGTTTCTAGGCGCTCGTAAAATATGCCTTTGGTCTGTTCATTTTTATCTTCGGTCGGAGCATGGGCGCAAATGAGACTGATGTAGAAGAACTTCGCTTTTATACGGATTATAGCAATTCGCTCATCTACTGGAGTGAATCTGGAGACGAGATCTTTTATTCTCCTATTAACCATAAATCCGGAGCCAAATTCATGTCTCGCTTCATAACAGCTATAATATAGGGCGTAATTATCTGATTTACTTAAGCCTGTCCCTTTCCATCGCATTTCCTGTAAGGCAATAATATCGGCTTTGTACTTCTTGAGTACATCCACCAAAGCGAAAACTGCGCCTGTTCTGTAAAACGTGCGCACATTCCAAGTGCAGATTCGCAGATCGTGGTCTTTTATACGTTTTATACGGGGGTCGCGAACATTAGGGGGGTTTGGTTTTCTTTTTCTTTGCTTTTTCATAGTAGGTGGGGTTTTTCGAGACGCCTCAACCCATTTTTTTTATAGTTCTTATGGGTGAACTCGCGATACATATTAGCTCACTATTTCATCGGGTGATGAAAATAGTTACCCCAGGAGACACCGCGGGGAGGTCAGTGTCCACAATTGAGATGAAAGAGGGACCGAGATAAGCCTGGACTTCGCCATGTTAAAGCCAATCAGAGCCGTTGCTTGGTATCTACCATCCCCACGCCACTCCTGCCTTTGTTAGACGTTCGAAGAATATTCTCTTCCCATATAGGGTATTCCTCGTGTCTCTGCCTACCATTTATTTAAATTTACTTTTCACTTGTCCGATATAATTTGTTGAAATGACATTCAAGAAATATTGTAATTTTTCTGTAGCAGTGAATATTCCGTCTATCTCAGAGTCGTGGCGACAAACAGCCTCTGCTGCTTTTCATCATATTTGTTGTTATTGTTTTTAATAATTTTTAATATTTTCATTGTTGTTTTTATTGTTAGCTTTGCTTATTGTCATTGCTGCTGCTTTTGTTGTAGATTAGAATTAAGAAGGTTCTATGGGCTGGCTGACTGTCGGACGGACGTTTTGACTGCTGCTCGGCAGTAAGTACCCGCAACTGGTTATTAAATTTCGCTGATAGCAGCGGAATTTCCTTAATTAATTACAGAGTGTTGTGGTGTGTGTAAGTGTTCGAGCAAAGCGAGCGTATGTGTGACTGCGTATTCAGCGTGAGAACACAACAGGGGCGGATTCGAGAATGGAATTTGTTTCAATAAAATATCAGATATTTAAAATCAGATAAAAAATGTATGGAAGATTAGGTGAAAGGTTTCCATTTACAATAGAATTGGGAAAAAGGAATTTGATTTTTTTGAATCAACGCTTTTCGATAGACCATGAAAAAATATCTTCTTTTTATTAAATCCTAAAATATTTTTCAAAAAATCTGAGCCTCTAAAAATACTTGTTTAACTATCAACGTTTACTGACGTTCCCAAAAAATATTTTTTTTTGAAATCGATGCCTTCGATAGTCCCTGAAAAATATTATTTTATTTCACAATTTCAATTTTGGGGCCCCATTAAGTACCCGGCCTCAGTTACCCACCTGCAGAGAACGCCAGCTTCATAGTAAACATCGTGTTTAATTACAACCACTGCACATGTAAACATTTGTGAAAATATTTTTCATAAAGAAATGACTTTGAATAGCCCAGCGTCAGGTTTCAACCGCCGAACGTCATGGTTCCCAAGAAATTTGAATGAAATTGAGAACATTTTGATTCTGAGGGTAGGTTAGGGGACTCTAGATTTGAACATACATAATTTAAATAAATAAATAAAATAAATTTAGAGACTCTCTAATTTTTGATTTTTTTTTTTGAAAATTCAGTCCAGAAATTAAAAAAAAAAATAAAATAACTATTTTTTTTAATTATGAACTTTCATGGAGGAGCGCCATCTATGGTCTTTATTGCTACTCTCTGACATAACATTTTATACATTGGCTGCGGGCTAAGATAAATTCATTTTCATAATATTTCGTTGAACTATGCGTCACCAGATGTCGCAAGGGTTCATTTCGATTTTAATATTTTTTTAGACGATTTAAAAAAAAAATATATTTTTTAAAAATTATTTTTTGGGTCTTCCACAAGGCGTGGATTTAAAAAAAAAAATGAGGGTCTTCAACAAGGCGTGATTTTTTTAAAAAAATATATTTTTGAGGGTCTTCCACAAGGCGTGATTTTTAAAAAAAATATATTTTTGAGGGTATTCTACAAAGCGTGATTTTTTTAAAAAAATATTTTTTAGGGTCTTCTACAAGGCGTGATTTTTTAAAAAAGTATATTTTTTAAAAATATTTTTTCAAAGCCTACAACAGGGCGTAGGGAATGATAGATGCCAAGCAACGGCTCTGATTGGCTTTAACATGGCGAAGTCCAGGCTTATCTTGGTCCCTCTTTCATCTCAATTGTGGACACTGACCTCCCCGAGGTGCCACCAGGGCTACCTATTTTCATCACCCGATGTAATAGTGAGCTAATATGTGCAGCGAGTTTACCCATAAGAACTATAAAAAAATGTGTTGAGGCGTTGGGTTAGTTTCCCACACTCGGAAAACCCAGTCCTACTATGAAAACGCAAAGAAAAAGAAAACCAAACCTCTAATTGTTGACGACCCCGCCAACGTATAAAGGACCACGATCTGCGAATCTGCACTTGAAATGTGCGCACATTGTACAAAACAGGTGCAGTTCTCGCTTTGGCGAATGCGCTCAAGAAGTACAAAGTCGATATTATTGCCTTACAGGAAATGCGATGGAAAGGGACAGGCGTAAGTAAATCAGACGATTACGCACTGTATTATAGCTGCCATGAAACGAGGCATGAATTTGGTTGCGGATTTATGGTCAAGAGGAGAATAAAAGACCTCGTCTTCAGATTCACTCCAGTAGATGAGCGAATTGCTATAATCCGCATAAAAGCGAAGTTCTTCTACATCAGTCACATTTGCGCCTATGCTACGACCGAAGACAAAGATGAGCAGACCTTACCTTAGCTGGCTTGTTACAGAACGGTTGTTACATAAGCCGAGCTGCCTCATCTGCTTGCGCAAGTACCCATGCTTCAGATCCATATAATAGCACGGGTAGTATCAGCGTCTTGTAAAGTGTGAGTTTGGTCTGGCGGGAGGTGGCCTTGGTGGAATTTGTGCCCATAGTCCGACCGAAGTCAAAGATGAGCAGACCAAAGACATATTTTTTAAGAGCGCCTATAAACAGCATATGATCGCTGCCCTGGCCATGACATTAAAATTCTGCTAGGAGATATTTATGCAAAAATCGGAAGGGAAAATATCTTTGGCCCCACTGTCGGAAAATTCAGCCATCATGAAGAAACATCCAACAACGGCATTAGGGTGATTGACTTCGCGGCATCAAAAACATTGTAGTTAGCAGCATCAGATTGAAGCATCTCGATATACACAAGGCCACCTGGATTTCGCCTGATCAAGCAACGAGAAATCAAATTGATCATGTTGTGATAGATGGAAGGCGTTCATCCAGTGTTTTAGACGTCCGACCGGAGAGCGAATATCGATTCGGACCACTATCTTGTAGCAGCCAAGATTCGCACTCGTCTTAATGTTGCAGCAAAGGTGCGATCTAACACAACACGGAAACTCGACGTCGAAAAGCTGCAATCACAACATGTATCCGAGGCCTACTCCGCTCAACTTACCCACCTGCTTGACGAAAACACTTCTTGTCCCGATAATAGTATAGAAGCACAATGGCAAAGAATTGCCAACTCCCTACAAACTGCGGCAAAAGCAACACTTGGGTACCAAAAACCATAACCAACCAACCAAGTATACAATAAAGCAGGAGAAAAGCAGGAGAAAAACGTGAGGTCTAGTCCGAACATTTTGCCAACGAGTAGGAAGGAAACCTGGTGACAGATACAGACAGCGTTCTAAGGATCTGGAAGGAGCATTTTTATAAGTTTCTGGTTTCAAATAGTGACGGTGAAGAAGATACTCCAGAACAAATAAGAGATGATGGTATATAGTGTATACCACCTAGCCAAGATGAGGTCATAAAAGATGCTAAAGGCCAGGAGCATGAACCATGAACCGATTAGTACAATTTGGCTAAAAGAATGCATGCCCAATGATTGGAACCTCAGCATCCTGTGTGCCGTGCACAAAAAAGGAAACAAGACGATATGTGCCAACAATCTTCTTCCCATCGCATATAAAGTGTTATTCAGCGTGTTGTGTGAACGACTAAAGCCAATGGTTCATGACATTATTGGACTATACCAATGCGGCTTCAGACCTGGCAAATTCACCAATTGACCAGATTTTAACTCTGCGCCAAATCCTGGAAAAGACCCACGAAAAACACATCGACACATATCACCTATTCGTCGACTATAAAGCCGCATTCAACAGCACTATCCGCTCAGAGGTGTTTAAAGCCATGTCTACGTTCGGCATTCCTGCAAAATTAATACGGCTATGCAGGATAACTTTAACTGGCACAAGGTCAGCAGTTAAAGTCGGAAAGGACCTATCGGAGCCCTTCAATACCGAACGAGGATTCAGGCAAGGTGACAGTTTGTCGTGTGATCTTTTTAACATCCTGCTGGATAAGGTCATTCGATAGACAAAAGTGAACAGAAATGGCAATCTGTACACCAAACAACACATGTTACTCGCCTACGCCGATGACATCGACATAATGGGTCGAACACTGAGAGCGGTAACAGCCACCTTTGAACAAAGTGAGAAGGAGCCTGCCAAAGTGGGGCTGGCAGTAAACGGCGAGAAGACCAAGCTGGTGGTATCAACGCGCAAGACTTCCAGTAGACTCGGACCAACTGTGGAACTTGAGAACTACAGATTCGAGGTAGTTAAAGATTTTATATACCTTGGTACTGCCGTAAACAAAACGAATGACATCAGTTTTGAAATTCGGAGAAGGATAGTGATGGCCAACAGATGTTGCTATGGTCTAAGTAAGCAGTTTAGAAACAAGGCCACCTCCCGCCAGACCAAACTCGCACTTTACAAGACGCTGATACTGCCCGTGCTGTTATATGGATCTGAAGCATGGGTACTTACGCAAGCAGAGTAGGCAGCTCTTGGGGTGTTTGAAAGAAAAATTCTCCGAAAGATCTACGGGCCGATCTGCGTCGACGATGAATATCGGCGTCGAATGAACCACTAGCTTTACCATTTATATGCGGACATGGACATAGTCAGTCGTATTGAGCTGCAGCGACAACGGTGGCTAGGCCATGTTGTGCGAATGAATGAGAATACCCCAACTTAAAAGGCATATAAAAGCGAGTCTACTGATGGTTCCCGTAGAAGGGAAAGGCCACGACTTAGATGGAAAGACCAAGTAGAAAACAACATCTTGGAATGTGGTCTTTCAAATTGGAGAAGATGCGCACAAGATCGACGCGCTTGGAAATCTTTTTAAAGCTCGGCTTATGGAACAATCGTTCTGTAACAAGCCAGGGCGTGGATATTTGAAAATATTTGTTCAAAGCCTACAGCAGGGCGTGGATTTTTAAAAATATTGTTTGAAATAATATCAAAATCTCACTTAAGGTTTTTTATAATTTTATTTTAATTTTTTATACAATCTTCATAAAATTATTATTAATTAAAAAATATAAATAATTTATTAAAGCTATTCTCCTCCTTCACATTCGAAGCCCTTCTATCATTCGACCACATCAATTTCATCATCATCCTCCTCGGGATCACTTAGCTCCAAACTTGAAGAACAATCTGAAGAATAACCTGGGGGTAAAGAGGTTTCCATTGGCGGTTTCCCCGCAGAAGAGCTGTTATCTCCCGCCGCCTGGGGTTGTTTCTCTTGGCCACTTTTGAGATTTTCACGGGTATGACGCCATTTCATGCGACGATTTTGGAACCAGACTTTGACCTGGAAAGAACAAGAAAAACGAAGGTGTTAGGTTATTGGAAAAAGTATGAATAATAAATTTGCTTCTCACCTGCGCATCAGTTAAATTCAGCCTGGCTGCCAGCTTACGTCTGTCCGGTTTCGTAATGTATTTCTGTTGTTGAAATTGAATTTCCAAACCCTTGCGCTGTAGATTACTAAACACCGCTCGGGACCATGAGCGCTTACGTTTCCCATTACTTGTAATGGATGTTGAAGCATTGTGTGTTATTACTATTAGCCGATATACTACCACTACTTCCCGCTGTAGAACCCGCCGAAGAATTCACATTTGTCGAAGGGAAATGAATATGACCCTCACCAGATGGCATTGAATGATGTCGTAGATTCGAAATACAATTTAAATTCGGCCTCATACCCGGTAAATCAAAACTAATGGCACCTTTTGTTGTATATCGGGAATTTGTGCTGGGAAAATTTGGCAGACCTATCGGATGGGGATTTGTTGAAACAGGTTTTATATTACACATGGGATTGAGGAGGGATGATAAGGCGAAATTTGGTTGGCCCGGCAAATGCGGATGTGATGCCATCGTTTTTTGTTGCATATGGGCGTGATGCAAGCGTATCAGGGCAGCAGATGTCAGGGCGGAATATGATGTCATGGGGGGAACTGGAAATATAAAAAAAGAAAAAATATTATTTTATTATTAAGGCCTACAGTTAGGCGTGGATTTTTCAAAGATTATTTTTCAAGGCCTACAATTAGGCGTGGTTTATTTTAAACATTATTTTCAAGGCCTACAATTAGGCGTGGATTTTTTAAACATTATTTTCAAGGCCTACAATTAGGCGTGGATTTTTTAAACATTATTTTTCAAGGCCTACAATTAGGCGTGGATTTTTTAAAGATTATTTTTCAAGGCCTACAATTAGGCGTGGATTTTTTAAAGATTATTTTTCAAGGCCTACAATTAGGCGTGGATTTTTTAAACATTATTTTTCAAAGCCTACAATTAGGCGTGGATTTTTTAAAGATTCTTTTTCAAGGCCTACAATCAGGCCTGGATTTTTTAAAGATTCTTTTTCAAGGCCTACAATTAGGCGTGGATTTTTTAAAGAATATTTTTTCAAGGCCTACAATTAGGCGTGGATTTTTTAAAGAATATTTTTTCAAGGCCTACAATTAGGCGTGGATTTTTTAAAGAATATTTTTTCAAGGTGTTATCAAAGGCGTGGATTTTTTAAAGATTATTTTTCAAGGCCTACAATTAGGCGTGGATTTTTTAAAGATTATTTTTCAAGGCCTACAATTAGGCGTGGATTTTTTAAAGAATATTTTTTCAAGGCCTACAATTAGGCGTGGATTTTTTAAAGAATATTTTTTCAAGGCATACAATTAGGCGTGGATTTTTTAAAGAATATTTTTTCAAGGCCTACAATTAGGCGTGGATTTTTTAAAAATTATCTTTCAATGGCTTACCAAAGGCGTGGATTTTTTAAAGATTATTTTTCAAGGTGTTACCAAAGGCGTGGATTTTTTAAAGATTATTTTTCAAGGCCTACAATTAGGCGTGGATTTTTTAAAGATTATTTTTCAAGGTGTTACCAAAGGCGTGGATTTTTTAAAGATTATTTTTCAAGGTGTTACCAAAGGCGTGGATTTTTTAAAGATTATTTTTCAAGGTGTTACCAAAGGCGTGGATTTTTTAAAGATTATTTTTCAAGGTGTTACCAAAGGCGTGGATTTTTTAAAGATTATTTTTCAAGGTGTTACCAAAGGCGTGGATTTTTTAAAGATTATTTTTCAAGGTGTTACCAAAGGCGTGGATTTTTTAAAGATTATTTTTCAAGGTGTTACCAAAGGCGTGGATTTTTTAAAGATTATTTTTCAAGGTGTTACCAAAGACGTGGATTTTTTAAAGATTATTTTTGAAGGGCGTGGAATTTTTAAAGATTATTTTTCAAGGTGTTACCAAAGGCGTGGATTTTTTAAAGATTATTTTTCAAGGGGTTACCAAAGGCGTGGATTTTTTAAAGATTATTTTTCAAGGGGTTACCAAAGGCGTGGATTTTTTAAAGATTATTTTTCAAGGTGTTACCAAAGGCGTGGATTTTTTAAAATCCGAAAATTCAACAATTTATATTTTTTTGTTTAAAAATATTTTCATCTATAAATATTTTCTAAATTGTTTTTCTTTTCTACACATAAATTAGTTAATCAATCAATTGTGATAAATTCTCTCATAAAAATAATAAAAATCCTAATCATTCCAAATACAATGCGCTCATTTAGCAACTAATTTATCCCGCTAATTGGCATGATGGTAATTATGTTGAAATTTCAACAACGAAAACATAAACAAATTTCAGAATTATTTCAAAATTATTTAGATCAAGGTAATTAATCACAATTTAGTTAAAATTCCAATTGCCATTTAAACAAATTATTACACATAAAATAAATCGAAACGGGAGGGGGAAACATTCAAATCAAATCATGGCATGATCATCAATCCGCACTTGGCATCATTGAGGAATCGATGGATGGTTGGTGAGATGGATGATGTGTTTATGTTTAATTTTTAGCTAAACGGACTAGACGCGATTTATTTATTTTTTTGAATTGTTAATCTTTAAATGCTTGCCTCACAAATTGATGGAATTGCTTCAGTAAGGTGATGGGTAAGGGGCATTGGGGAAGCAATTGAAAAAAGCCTCCCAAAGAAAATCGATTAACTTGAGTAATTAATTGTTCCGATCGATAAAAACAACAATAACAACAAACTGATTAATATCTCTCTCTTTTTGGATGAGTTAAACAATCAATACACACAGACAACAACAACAACAACACCGTCAAACTCCAGCAGATAGCTCATCTGAAGAGTGCCACCACCATCATCCTCATCATCAGCATTAGCCATTTGTTGTTGCTGCCCCACATCATTGATAGATGAGGCGCCTCATTGGCACTGATAAACTCAGCGCCACAAAGGCGATTTGTTACAACAACAACCACAACCAAGCAGACAGACAACATATGGAGATTACGGATTTGATGTGGAGCCGATTGATGAAAATCACTCATGGATCCAAAACACACACAGACAGACATACAAAATATTATTGGTGGTGGTGGCGATATTCCTCAGCCTATTACCAAAGACACAAATAGAGAGACGACTGACCTGAACTGCTGTAAACAATAAAATCACAGTTATTGGCTAGCCACTCTCTCCCTCGCACCCCACGATCGAGACAAGATCATTATCAGAATCGTAAAGAAAGTCAAATTTCCGCCACACGCCATCTACGGCAGCAACTCTTTTTTTTCTTCTTTTGGTGGATCATAAATGGAAGTTGCATTTTGTTAATATAATTTTAGACAATGGACCCCTACCCTTCGTAAAAAAATATGTGTTCACAGCATGCCACGCACCTGTGGCGAGGTGAAGATTTTTTTCCTTCTTCAAATTACCCCCCACCCCAAACCAAAGAGGTCATTAACAATTTATTGGTATTTTTGTGGTGGGCAATTATGACCCGTTAACCATTGTGGAATGTTAGTTTGGAGGAGGGGAGGGGGAGGTGGAGTGTGACCTATGTGAGGTTATGGCTTATTAGAGTGGGAAGCGACAAAATTATTAATTATTAATTTTTTATGTCATGATTTGGTATCGAATAACGCCAGGTTAAATTTCGGAAAGAGAGAGATAAATTTTTTCCGTGAAAACTTTTGGTAAATGTGGCCAGAAACTTCAAGACCGCCGGAATTTTAAGTCTTGAATTCTGGGTAATTTTTCAGAGAATGATACATTTTAGCTTTGTATTTCCTTGTTATCCTATGAAGCCCCATAATACTGCAGAAGAATTTTCTCAGAAACTAAAATCCTCATTGCAAAAAATTGTCTATACTTCGAAATAATCTTCTTGGGTGCGCCCTCTGGTATTGGTTATTTGAAGCTAAAATCCTCTTGGCAGAAAAATGTCCACACTTCGACATAATTTTTCTGGGTGGGTCCTCTGGTTTTGGCTATTAGAAGGTCTCAGCTAATTTTTTCAATCGAAGTGGTAAATTTCATGTTTCGGAAACTTCAAGACAGCCGGAATTTTAAGCCTTGAATTCTGAGTAATTTTTCAAAGAATGCTACATTTTAGCTTTGTATTTCCTTGTTATCCCATGAATCCCCATAATACTGCAGTTGTTTCATATGTTTTTAATGCTTCAGAAATTTTTTTTTTTTCAGAATCAAAAATCCTCATGGCAGAAAATTGTCAATACTTCGACATAATCTTCATGGGTGCGTTCTCTTGTATTGGTTATTTGAAGCTAAAATCCTCTTGGCAGAAAATTGTCCATATTCGATATAATCTTTATGGGTGCGCCCTCTGCTTGTGGCTATTCGAAGGTACAAGCTAACCATTTTCAAACGAAGTGGTAAATTTAATATTTTTGATTCTCAGGGGGGAAAAAAGGTCTTCATGCCAACATTTTTCATGTCATATTTTGTCATATACCTTGTTCTATTTTTTCAGACAAATAATCGTCCTCATAGTAGAGATACAGCGCCCTCTTGCTTTGACTATTTGAAGGTGCCATGAAATTTTTCAAATGTTATATTTTGGATGGGATTAAAAGACATGTTAACGTTTTTCAATAAAGGTCAATATTTGTCCTGTTAAAGGTGCCATTTAATTTGCAGAATTTTTACAGATGGCGGGAATTTTCTACTCCCAGAAATGGTCGATTTAAATTCACACTTTGACACAGTCTCTGATTGCGACCTCTTGTTTTGGCTATTTGAAGATCCCAGCTAATTACATTTTCTATTTGGTTAATTATTTTATTTCGCATACTCATGGGGATAAGAATGTATTCTTTGCTAGTTTTTTCAATATAGGTCCATATCTCCTTGACGATACAATTTCTCCTGAAAGAATAGTGTCAATTTAGATCCAATATATTTTTTTATTTAAGAATCTCATGACGATAAAATACCTTCTTGCAAAAAGTTTTTAATAGTGGCCCATATTTTGTAATATTACCCATATAAAGGTCCCGTTCCATTTTTAGAATCTTCGCCCTTTGGATTGGTTTTTAACCAAAGAGGTAAATTTTATATTTCGCATCCCCATGATGATGAAACACCTTCTATATTTAGTCTTAACCCCCCATATAAAGATTCGGCACAATTTTCAGAACTTTCTGAATCAGAAAATTGTCTTCACTTCGTCGTAGTCTCTCCAGCTGCGCCCTCTAGTTTTGGTTATTTGCAGATTGCAACTAAATTGTTTAAACTCCATTAGAATTTTTTCAGATTACATAGTCTCTCTGGGTGCGCCCTCTAGTTTTGGCTATTTGCTGATTCCAGCTACATTTCTCAAAGTGGTAAATATGATATTTTGAATTTCCACGGGGATAAAAGACCTTCATGCTAACATTTTTCAATATAGGTCCATATTACCATATAAAAGTCCCCTTTCATTTTAAGAATTTTCTCAGATGACTCAGTCTTTCTGGGTGCGCCCTCTGATTTTGGCTATTTGCATATCCCATTTTTTAACTAAAGAGGAAAATTTTATATTTTGGATTCTTGAGGATAAAAACCGTGTTGCGAACATTTTTTTTAATATATGTCCATATTTTGTTTTAACACACCATATAAATTTCCCGTATCATTTTCATAATTTTCTCAGATAGAAAATTGTCTACACTTCGTCATAGTCTCCCTAGTTGCGCCATCTGGTTTTGACTATTTGTATAAATATCCATATAAAGATCCCCTTCCATTTTTAGAATTTGAAGTCCACAATTCGGCATTGTGTCTTTTTTGTCAATCGAAGTGTTTAATTTTTTTATTTTGGGATAAAATACTTTCTTTGCTAATTTTTTTCATTATAGGTCCACATATTTTTTTTATAAAGGTCCCGTTCCATTTTTAGAAATTTCTCAGACTTCTGGCAGAAATTCCAATTTAGTCAAGTTAGATCTACACTTCGACATAGTCGCTCTAGTTCGAAGTGGTAAATTTAATATTTCGGACTCTCCAGGCCTTCGCGCTAAAATTGTTCAATAAAGGTCCATATTTTGTCATGTCCACCACATTAAAGGCCCCAGCTATATTTATCAATCGAAGTGGCTAATTTTATATTTCGACTTCTCAAGATCTTCATGTTAAAATTGTTCAATAGAGGTCGAATTCATATTAGGAACAAAAGATATGCTTATATATAAAAGTGGCGCCCAACGTGGAAGTCCTATTAAATAATTGTATTACTTCTATTTTTTGTTAGCAATTGTACTGAGGATAATTTTAGAAAACTTATTCGCTAGACAGGCGAAAACAAGCATATCTCAGAAACAAACCATATGCTTGGATATAAAAATGGCGCCCAACATGGAAGTCCTCATAAATAATTGTTTTATTACAAATTTTTTGTAGCAAAAAATTGTCAATCAATAATCTTGCTTTCGGTTGCTCTGACCAAATATCTCAACAGATCCACTATATTCGATAATCTGTATGATTTCGTTCATCACGAGGACTTTTATTTTGTCTCAAAAAATCGAAGTAATTCCGTCGGGTCAACATCTAATTAATTATCACCTTAACAACACGATTATACAAAATTTGTTTAGCAAACAATTTAAAACATCGTTTATGTGTCTGTTTAAACATCGTTTAACAGTCCCGCTAATAAGAAACAACAACCAGTCAATTTCAATGAACATGAACAATGGGGTAAACAAATCGTCCACAAAAATCGTAACGATTAACAAATCAATTAATTAAACGATTTTTTTTATTCACAATTTAACACCCATTAATCTTTGGGTCTTTAAGTGGTGCTGGCCCTACTTTTAGACATAACAAAAGAAGCAAAACAAGACAAGAACACAAAAATGAAACATCATAAAAATTTGTATAACAATCAAAAGATCTTGAAGACATGCTTCAATCATGTGTACGTTCATACATATGTATGTTTGTTTGGTGATGATACATGTGTTTGATATTGCCAAGATAATGTTTGTTTTGTATGTGTATTTGTGTGTTTAGTCAAAAGGAGGTGGAGTTCCCATTGCGAGAGAAATATTTTGTTGATCCAATCACGTCAAGTGGCATTCGACAGTGAAGAAAAGAATGAAATGTGTGCGTGTGTGTCATGTTATTGGAAATATTTACACTCGCTGAGGAAATTATAGCAGATGTTAAGGTATGGAATTCGATGTATGCCAAAATTGTTTTAGGCCCAGCAGAAATGGATTTATAATGACAGGACTTCATAGAGAAATTATTGCCAAATTATGAGTCAGTTTAGTCACAAATTTAAATGATGATTATTTTATAAATCCAGTTGAATAGGCTAGGCCATTTGGACTTTCAAAACCACAAACATATTTTCAAGAGAAATCATTAAAAAGTAGCGCCTAACTTCGGACAAGTCAGAAATAATTGAATTATGATATTTGTGGTAGAGAGGAATCACAAAAGTCCTTAAGGTATTTTAAAATATTATTTCTATATATTTCCCAATATTCATAGCACCTCATAGACACATTAAATAGAAAACATTTTGCTTTCCTTTACAGAATAATCGAGAAACAATTTTAAACGAAAAATATTTAAAATATGTCGATAATATCTTAGGATTTTAATGTCCTCCCGGCAGCAAATTTTCAATGTTGGTCAAGACATTGACATGGCCCCAATATGATGTTCTCCAAGAAAATGATGTGAAACAAGAAAATAATCCCATTTTAACCCTGATACTATAATTGTGTAGAGAATTTGAATGTATATTACAAATGGCGCCCAACATGCTTATATAAAAAAGTAGCACCCAACTTGGAAAAAAGTAGCGCCCAACTTCACTGAAATATTTTATTACTATTTCTGAAACATGAAAATCGCCAAGCTTGGACTCAGATACTATGGCGCACAACATGAGACAGATCAGCCATAATTGGACGTAAATACGGGTATAAAACTTCTTCCCAGAAAAGGTACATAATAAATCAATAAAGGTCCCGCGTTTTTTAGGTATTTTGCTTGCCCTAAGCGTGATTTAAGATTTTTGATGGGTACAATAACCTATGTTTTGGAATATACCCAAATAAACCACATTCTATAAAGGTCTAAATTGATTATTCCGACACAAAAAATACATGCCTACGAGACCAACGGCAAGGTTAGATAAAAAACATAAAAATATTAGCAAAACATATATTCATATATTATATACGTGAAATCAGTGGAAATGGCGCCCAATGTGGGGTAGCTTAGTCTCAATACATTATTTTGGAACCCTAATTCCCAAATCAAGCGAAAATAAACATGTCCCAGGAACAAACCATATGCGAAGATACAAAATTGTCTGCGTGACAAAATATACATATATATAGGTACAAAAATGGCGCCCAATTTAGAAATTTTGTAAAATAATTGCAGTATTAGTTTTGTAGTAAAAAATGGTCAAATTCTGAACTCAACTAGACTTTATCTTGAATCCTCTGACAAAATATGTCGGCATAATCACTGATGGATTCTGAAACCATTTCATAGTTAAATGTAACGTATTTAGTATTAACCAGTGAGCGGAGCAGTATAGTTGAACGGGGCCGACCATATGATACCCTACACAACTTCCACGAAAATGTAACTTTCTGTGGTACAACATTCTGAGCTTGTGCAATATTTCGCGACATTTGCACCCTCTTGACCGACTAGATGCCAACAAATATTACTAATCTTCAGTACAGCCCTTCTAAATAATTGTCCAGATTCCCTTCACCGTGGGTTGTATTGTGATTTTCAGCTTTCAATTCCGACTCGAAAAAACACAACTAATTGAGTTTTCGGCCCAGTTCATCCCTATATTATTATTTGATCATCACCGAAAATTATAGGCGTTGTTCTTGACCAAAGCTGGATCCTCATGGAAAATTTCAAACCGATCGGCGCTATATTTCCGCCATCTAATGTGGTAATTGGTTACTAAATAATATCAGAATACGTAAGAACCTGTAAATATTTAAGTGTATCTCCCACATCCTAGTACATACGAAAATATAATTGGTATCAATTTAATGGTCAACCTTCTCTTGGATATACTATCTCGGGTATATGTTCTTCAGGGGTAAGTATATATGCTATAGAATACAAATTTTGTCATTTTCACACAAAAAACAGGGTCCATTTGACCCTCTAAATATTGACCAATCTTTATCAATGCAGGCATGCTTATTCTTTGGCCCGATCCCCTTCTCCATGTAAAAATTCGCAATGTTTGGGCCATAATTTCGGGCCTCTGGAGAGACCAGAAAAACGGACTAAAATTTAATATTTGGTCCATTTCATCAACTAAATATTAACCGATCTTTACCAAAAACAATAGGGGTCTTTATTGGGCAGAACCCGTCCTACATGCAATATTTCGTGAAGATTGGTTCAAAACTGTGTTTACAAAATATAATGGACAAAGGTGGGTCTAGGATCAATATTTCGCGACGTTACAAACTCTTGGGGCTGCACAAAGCTATAATACCCTGACAACATAGCTGTGTAGGGTATACAAATTTTCGAATAAGCAGGGCTTAGGTGCAAATGGAGACGGATATTTGTGTACGCTTTAAACTACTTAGTATGTTCCAAATATATCTTCGGAGGCTAATGAATAGTATTCGAAATAGAGTTGTGAAATATGTTGAAACCAAATATTAAGGCATCCAATATAGGATATATGTATTTTCACTTTACAAAAAATCATAATCTAATTCTGATTAATATCGAGTCTCAATTGTAATATCTCAGATAAATAGATCTACAGGTGAGACACACAAATTTATGGTCCGTAACAAAAACAGGCTGCATATGGTACCCAAAAGTCTGATATTACAAAATATTTCAAAAAATGCAATTCCCAAAAAATTCTTATTCAATTTATGTAGATTTAGGTAAATGGCGCCCAACAGTATTTTTCAGTAAATTAAATTCGTATACAAATTGTACAGATAATTGCAAATTTTTTATATTTGAATACATTCGTTCCGTTATAACAAATTAGTGAAATGGCACCCAACATTTGGAGGATTCTTTTGCAATATTTTTTATGAGAAAGTATATAAAGGTATTAAACAAGATAAATTCTGAGACTAATTTCCCTTATTTATTTACCCATATGTCCACCTATGCTCTCTTAAAACCCACTGATGTTTGTTTTTTTTTTGTACCATGTGTGTGCCTCCAAAATGTTTGCCTTCGATTTGTTGCCAATTTTATGATGTGTGATGCGATCTAATCAATCAATGGCCAACCAACCAATACGTCCATCGTCATTTAGACACTCAAAAGAACAAACAAACAAAGGCAGACAACCAACGGGTACATCTTTTACAACAACACCAAGAGCTACAGTAAATTGTTGAATAAAACAACAATAATAAGATTTCGAATAAAGCCTTAAACAAGTAACTTTCAACACCGCACAAAATAGCAGCATAACAAAAAATAAAACAAAGGAAATTATAAAAAAGAATATTTAAATCGTAGTAGGGAGACGATCTACTGCCATGCGACTTTTAATGATTATGGTAGATATTAATGTGGGTAATTATATTTGGAGAACCCCACATGTTGAAAGTTAAAGGCAATCAAATAAGAATTCTTGTTTCACGTAGGGCGCCATTTGATGTTGAGCAATAATAACTCCTAATATAATATAGCTGTAGTAATGTGGTATAAACCGAGAATCCGCAGTTAAGATTGACTCATAAAAAGAGTACGAATAGAACAAGTTTGTAGGTAGTGCATGTAAATTTTATGTGATGATATACTCATAAGAGTCGGAAGTGTTATATTGCATATTTTTATACCCTATACAACTATTTTGTCAGGGTATTATAGCTTTGTGCAGTCCCAAGAGTTTGTAACGCCGCGAAATATTGGTCCAAGATCCACCTTTAAGTATACCGATCGTCATATCTCGACTAGCTGAGTCGATCAAGACATGTGTGTCCGTCCATCCGTCTGTCCATTATAATTAGTAAACACGATACAGGCCACAGTTATGGACCAATATTCAAAAAAGTAGGATGGAGTAGCATGGAGAACGGGATCGGGCTAAAGAATAAGCATGCCTGATTTGATAAAGATTGGTCAATATTTAGCGGGTCAAAAGGACCCTGACTTTTGTGTGAAAAATTACAAAATGTGTATTCTATGGCATATATATTTGCCCCTGAAGGTAGTCATAGTCCCGAGAATATCATATCCAAGAGGAGTGGTTGGCCTTTAAATTGATACCAATTATATTGTCGTATGTACTCGGATGTTGGAGATACACTTACATAGTTACAGGTGCTTACGTATTATATTTAGTAACACATTACTACACTGAAGAGCGGAAATATAGCGCTGATCGCTTTGAAATTTTCCATCAAAATCCACGTATGGTCAAGGACAACGCCTATAATTGTCGGTGATGATCAGATAATAATATTGGGATGAAGTGGATCGAAAACTTAATTTGTTGTTTTTTTCGAGTCGATCTATAGGCCACAATTGAAAGCCGAACATCACAACACAACCCACGGTGAAGGGAATCTGGCCAATTAGAAGGGCTGTACTGAATATTCGAAAAATATGTCAGTGTAAGGAAGAGGTGCTGTTGACCTCTACTCAATCAAGAGAGTGCAAATATCAGAAATATTACACAGGCTCGGAATAAAAATCCGCAGAAAGATAGATTTTCGTCGAAGTTGTGTAGGGTATCAAATGGTCGGTCCCGTCCGACTATACTGCTCCGCTCACTGGTTTACTATAGATTTTTCGAAAATCACTTTGTTTGATATTGTGTCCCTGGAGTTCGTTGTTAAGACCATTTGTGTTTATAAATGTACAGAATAGACGTCGCTGATTTTTTCGGAATTGAAGTAGATCCTGTTCAATGACCTAAGTTCCCACCGAACATTTCTTACTTTTCCTTTCTTTTTATTAACATATTTAAATTATATCAAAATTTGTTGTTTTATAATTAATATTTGTTATGACGCATGATTTCAACAATACCAACGAACGCAGAAAAAACATTAACATCCTAATCTAATTAAAATATTATCGCCCTAATTAGAATAACTGGTAGGGGGGCTCTTCTTCGACCCTCGATAATTTTTTCAATTTACGATTTCAATTTCATGCCAATAATGATGATGAGGCATAGCAAAAAAAAACCAATCCACTCACATTTTTCATAAACACCCTAATTTCCACACCATTTTTCAATAAGATTATTTCTTTAGAATTTTTATTTCGATTTATTTATTTAGTTTTATTTGTTTAAATAAAAATAATAATTATTGCTAATAAGGCGAACGATAAAAATGAGCAACAATTATTAATATTGTTTGGTTATGTATAACTAATAAAAAATGAGTGGAATGAAATAAAAATGAAAATAATTTTTATAAGAAGTAGAACACGATTTTTTGATTGGGAAATAGAAATTGAAAAATATATTAGGCGCGAAAAACGCAAGGGGAACATCATTAGATGGGATAAGTCATGACATGTGTTTTGACCTCAATTCTTTAGAATACAAAACATTTTCAAATCTTATATTTATACCCTACACAACTATGTTGTCAGGGTATTATAGCTTTGTGCAGTCCCAAGAGTTTGTAACGCCGAAATATTGGTCCCAGACCCACCATTAAGTATACCAATCGTCAAATATCGACTAGCTGAGTCGATTTAGACATGTGTGTCCGTCCGTCTGTCCATTATTATTAGTAAACACAATACAGGTCATAGTTTGGACCAATCTTCACGAAATTTCGCATGTAGGATGGGTTCGGCCCAATGAAGATCCCACATTTTTTGTAGGTCTTAAAAAAAAACAAATCTAAATATTGGGAACCCGATAGTCAGATATTACCAAACATGTCACCTTAAGAAAAAATCTCAATCAAAATTCTTGTTGAAATTATTGAATGGCGCCCAACAGTATTTTAAAGTTTGTAAATTAGCCAATGCAAAGGCTTTACATAGTATTCGTTTGTATAGAATACCATTTAATGTAATAAAATCACTTCAGGACGAAACGGCGCCCAACATTAGGGGGATTCTAATACAATAGTTTTACATGAGAATTTTCTCAAATTTATTTTCCCTCCATCATTTTCTTTATGCTGCCTATGCTCTTCCAGAACCCACTGCTGTTTGTGCCTCCAAAACATTTGGGTTCGGCCCAATGAAGATCCCTATTGTTTTTGGTAAAGATCGGTTACTATTTAGGGGATGGACGTACGTATTGGACCAAATACTTAATTTTTGTCGGTTTTTCTGGTTGCTCCAGAGGCCGCAATTATGGACCAAACATCGCAAATTTTTACATGGAGAAGGGGATCGGGCCAAAGTATAAGCATGCCTGTTTTGATGAAGATCGACCAATATTTAGCGGGTCAAATGGACACTGACTTTTGTGTGAAAAATGACAAAATTTCTATTCTATAGCGTATATATTTACCCCTGAAGATCATAGACCCGAGATGTTTATAGTATATCCAAGAGAAGTGGTTGGCCTTTAAATTGATACCACTTATATTGTCGTATGTACTCGGATGTCGGAGCTACACTTAAATATTTACAGGTGCTTACGTATTCAGATATTATTTAGTAACCCATTGCCACACTAGAGGACCGAAATATAGCTCTAATCGCTTTGAAATGTTCTATGAGGATCCAGGTATGGTCAAGGACAACGCCTATAATTTTCGGTGATGATCAGATAATAATATTGGGATGAAGTGGACCGAAAACTTAATTTTTTGTGTTTTTTTTCGAGTCGGTCTATAGGCCACAGTTGAAAGCCGAACATCCCAAAACAACCCACGGTGAAGGGGGAATCTGGACAAATAATTAGAAGGGCTGTACTGAATATTAATAATATTTGTTGACCTCGAGTCGGTCAAGAGGGTGCAAATATCGCGAAATATTGACCAGGCTAAGAATATAGAACCGCAGAAAGTTCGATTTTCGTGGTAGTTGTGTAGGGTATGATAGGGTCGACCCCGTCCGACTATACTGCTCCGCTCACTGGTTTAGAAATATTTTTCAGGTACCAACAAGGCTTGTATTTTTTTAAATATTTTTTCTAGTCCCCTCAAGGCGTATGTTCCCTTCCCTTCAACACGTCTATATGAATCATTTCACCTCCTCTTAGAGACTCCCATTTGCTCGTCTATACAGACTGCCTTCAGCTCGTATACAGAGACTACTTTAGCTCGTCCATAGAACCTCTATAGAGGTTCGTTTCAGTTGGTCTATACAGTTTACCCTATTCTCGACTTCCTTTAGCTCACCTACGAAGCCTCCAACCTCTTCAATGCAATTTGTCACTTCTCAATGATGATGCTAATTAAGTGCACCTCCATACATATTTACATTTTTCCCAATCCCACCCTGCCTACCCGTCAAGCCTCAATGGATTTAATGCTCCAACAATGATGATGTACACAAAACACTCCACAAATATATGTTCGTCATGGTGGTATGCTTCTCTCCTTGGATGCCATCGAATCCAAAGATGAGTTTTTAAATATCCGAAGACAACAAGAGGTATATCGTTAGTGGGTGTGAAGTAATGCCGGGACAAGAGCCACTGCTGTTGTGCCAGGAAGAACAAGATGTAACAACAACACACTACTGAACGACCCACCAACCGAACGACCGACGGAATATGGGCAGACCGGGTGGTAGCAGCTACGAATTTCTAAGTGGGTGTGGATGTCAATTGACAAGATAATGTTTACACAAATGATTGTGGTGTAGTGGTAGTTGTGTGTATACATACATGTTTGGTGTGTGTGCGTATGTTACAAATTGCTACATGAACACCTAGAGCCTCGTTAATAGAATTGTTAACGGTAATGAGCCGGCAATGATGATGATGTCGATAATGTTAACAACAAATAGACAAACAAACACACACACAAACCTACACATAGAGGCAATTAGTTTGTAAAGACTCAATTAGCATGATGTACAAACAAACATACATTTATAAAATATTTAGAAAAGAATAAATCGAACTCGAACCCTTTGACCTTTCTCCAGTAGGGTTCATTGGAAATTTAACAGGGCCTCAGATCGTGACAAATATTCAGCGGTTGCTTATTGACATCTGGGTGTGAAATAATTGAAATCACCCATTATGAATATGTCATGCGTGATCTGGAGTATTTTGAACCCAATTAAGCCACTGATGTCAATTACGAGGAAGGGTTATTTATATCAGTCGAGGTGAGGGGAGAACTTTTCCATTAGAAGTCAAATATAATACAGAAATCATGAAGTCTTGAGCCTTAAAGTCCTAAGGACTTGAGATCCCGAAGTGGTACAGGCTTTCGGTAAAGTGTGGCAGTTCGTAAGAGACTGAAATCATGAAGTCCTCGTGGTCTATAGATCCTAAGGACTTCAGATACCAAAGTTCAGGCTTTCGGTAATGTTTGGCAGCTCGTAAGAGGCCAGGTGATACCTTAAAAAATCTGCTTATTAAAATATTTGATTTTTCTTTCCCCATTATTATTTTTGTTTTCATTTTAATAAGCAATCATCATCATCATTTGCTCTAATAAAATGATAAGAAAATTTATTGAAAAATAACAAAACATTTCTACACCCAGGGTCTTCATTGTGGAATAAGCACCACCACCAACCAACCCCCACCTCAATAACAACAAATATTTATGTTTATAAATCAATATTGAACAAATATTTATTACGTTCAACACGCTTTTTCACTATTTATTTTTTTCGGGGGGAAATTGAACGAACAGCAAAACTTTTCTCTATGTCTTTGTTAAATAAAACAGAGAGGAATCTGATTCAGAACGGACTTTGTTGCATACCTTCTTCTTGACGCACACACACACATACTAGACTATTTGTTGGCCAAATAATATTGGCCACAGTTGGAGGTGTGCTGGCGGGTGGGTTACGGGACCGCCACGAAGGCTACATAAAAATTTCAAATATTTTGTACACATACAACATATTTCAAATAAAATACTCGAAACACTCTCATCGGGTGTACCACTTGTAGCATTGATTGTTTAATGAGGCTCATTAAGACCAGGCCAACAATAGGGGTGTATGTGAGAATGTGTGCGGAAAATATCGTCGGTGATGATAGGAATGAAGCAATGCTAAACGAAATGAATGAGGGAATATGGGGATAATTTCATATTTTTATAAAAGGGAGTCTCTATTTTTTTATAGAAAATCCACGCCTTGTGGTGGAGCCTAGAAAAATTTAAAAACCAGTAAGGAAAGCAGTAAATTCGGACGGGGCCGACTATATGATACCATTCACCACTTTGGGTATATCCAAAAGATGAATCCTAACAGACGTCGAATTTTTGAAGGACCAGTAAAATGAAATTGGATCCATAAACATGTCATTCTGCAACCTATACTAAATTTTTCATTTGGTCTGATATAGAGTTACTTCTTACAGTGGGACAAAATTATGTAAATAAATTTAAAGCAAATGTCAATCGGACACCCGTTGATTATTTGAATAAATATCTGATAAACATGAGGAGTTTGGTATACCATTTACTTAAAATCGGACGAAAATATTTATAAAAAACTATATCGTAATCTAAACCGATTTCATTGAAAATTGTCAAAGGTTTTGAGTTCTTGGTGCATCATTTACTTAAAATCGGGAGAAAATATATATGGTAGCCCTATCCAAAATTGAACTGATTTCAACAACAACTTCCACATGCTAAAATTTAACTAAAATCGGACGAAACTATATATGGGAGCTATATATAAATCGGAATCGATTTCTACGAAACTTGGCAAAAGTTAGGCAATATTAATTTCAGTGCGTTGTGCAAAATTTTGTAGCATACGGCCTAACTTTGGGTCTTTTGTACACCTTTTACTTAAAATCGGACGAAACTATATCTAGGAGTTATATCTAAATCTGAACAGATTTCAACAAAATTAAAATTTTTGTGCCAATCGGACCCACCTGGAGAATATTGTGCAGAATTTATATCTAATTTCTTGGTTATACTAACTTCTAAACGTTGTGAAAAATTGTGTGTCAATGCTGTGTACAATTGGACGAAAATATATATGGGAGATATATCTAAATTTGGAACGATTTTCAGGAAACTGAACACACATCATTTTAGACCTAATTCATTACGCTATGCTAAATTTCGTGCTAATCGGATGATATATAGAGACTATGGTACACCATTTACATAAAATCGGACGAACATATAGGTGGGAGCTAAATCTAAATCTGAACCGATTTTCAGGAAACTTAACATACATTATTCTAGACTCGATTCAGTGCGCTGTGCCAAATTTCGTTCAAATCGAAAGATATTAAGTGACTTTGGTGCACAATTTACATTAAATCGGACGAAAATATATATGGGAGCTATATATAAATCTGAACCGATTTTCAGCAAACTTAACACACATCATTCTAGACTTAATTCATTACGCTGTGAAAAATTTCGTGCAAATCGACAGATTTATAGGGACTTTGATGCACCATTTACATTAAATCGGACTAAAATATATATGGGAGCTATATCTAAATCTGAACCGATTTTCAGGAAACTTAACACACATCATTCTAGACCTAAATCATTATGCTGTGCCAAATTTCGTGCAAATCGAATGATATATAGGGACTTTGGTGGACCATTTACATTAAATCGGACTAAAATATATATGGGAGCTATATTTAAATCTGAACCGATTTTCAGCAAACTTAACACACATCATTCTAGACCTAATTCATTACGCTGTGCCAAATTTCGTGCAAATCGAAATATATATAGGGACTTTGATGGACCATTTACATTAAATCGGACGAAAATATATATGGGAGCTATATATAAATCTGAACCGATTTTCAGCAAACTTAACACACATCATTCTAGACCTAATTCATTACGCTGTGCCAAATTTCGTGCAAATCGAATGATATATAGGGACCGTTTACATTAAATCGGGCGTAAATATATATGGGAGCTATATCTAAATCTGAACCGATTTTTCCTAATTTCAATAGGGTTCGTCCTTGGGCCAAATAAGTGACCTGTGCCAAATTTTATCCAATTCGGATCATAAATGCGACCTGTACTTTGTTTACAATTTAACATGGATAGACAGACAGATGGACGGACATGCATAAATCGACTCAGAAAGTGATTCTATGCATATTCTCAAAAAGAACCATGTGTCTATCTCGTTTCCTTTTGCCTGTTACAAACATATGCACAAAGACACAATACCACAGTGTGGTGAAGGGTATAAAAAATACACGCCTTGTGTTGGAGCCTAAAAATAATTTTTAAAAAATCCACGCCTTGTGGAAGAACCTAAAAATATTTTTAAAATTTCTTAAAGTGTGCTTCTCCTTAGAATATTGAATATTAAAAATTCCTTGAAACTCAAAAAAAAAAAAATAAATATTGAATATTTTTATATATTTTCGTATTTTATGAAGAGAAACCATGCCAGGCGATGCAGCTGGTTTTGTAATAAATGTTCCAGCCACAAAAAAACAAAATGTGGGTATGCAAATTGTCTTCGTCAGTCGATAAACAATGCAAAACACTTAATTTCGAATCGATTTGCGATCAGAATATAAAATTCTTTCATCTTTATTTGTGCACATGCAGAGAGCGATGAGGTAGCCAGCCAACAGATCGAGCAAGGTGGATCCATAATGATATTTTATCAAACTGATCGGTTGGTTGGTGGTTCGGTAAATCGATGCATTGGATAATTATTCAGAAAAGTATTGAACACATAATCGGAAAATTCAATGTAAACATGAGAGAGACATAAGGAGAATGTGAGTAGCCTCCGCTTCATCAGCATCATCTGTGACCATATTGTGTGAAAAATTTTGGTATTGCAGAAATAGTCAAATGCGGCTGGCTGCCTGGAAAACTGATCAACTTCAAATCAGGGGCCAACAATGCCCAACAAATGGTTATTGTTTTTTTTGCATCAAATGGTAACAACAAAAAATCTATACACTCGAAGAAAACAAAAAGGAATGACTGAACCAATAAGAAAAAACAAGAATGTACAACAAAAATTCAAATAAATGTCTTCCTGCTGTGCGGACATCAAAGAACATTTTTCGGATTTTAAATGAAATTTGGAGAGGGGAGCAAAAACCTAATTTGACTACCAATCACTTGGAGATGGGTAGCTTGGTTAATTTTGTTCGGCTTGCCAAGTTTGTTGCATTTTCTTCTAGGTGGGTTGCATGTGTGTGGCATCGTTCATCTCCCTTCCCCTCCTCTCTTCCTGCCTCCCCACCAACTGCAATTGTTTACATTGTTCTGCATCGTTTTTGTTGTTTTCATAAATAATCAATAGAATATCATTCTTAATTTCTTATTAAGACATCAGTCCACTAGGGATCTTTATTGGTTTCGTTGAAATTTGAATGAGTGCTAATTGTTGCTATTGTTGTTGTTGTTGCTACTGCTGTTGTGGTTTGAATTTTCTCTGGTCGGCCGAAATGAATATCCAGTGGTGGAGAAGTTTTCACCACTTGTGAAAATAAACAATCTTTTTATTGCCTCCATTGGAATGTTATCAAACATTTGTTGGCAATTTCCTGTATTCGAACAAATAAGAGCAACAGCAGCACCAACAACAACATTACCAGTAAAGAAGCCCACTAATGAGCACAAATAAAACATAACAATTATTATTGCTATTAATATTATTTTTTATTAAATAATTAACATGTTTTATTTTTATTGGAACACATTGTGGTAAAGAGTTCGATATTGGGATTTGAAAATTAAAATTTGGGAATTTGTAGAGACAAAAAGGGTCTTCCATATGTGTAAGGTATTGAATAGGTCTCACATGGAGAAACTTAAAAAATTTACTTTCAAAAGGAAGAGGTTTAGAGATATTCGATGGGTAGAATTTATAATCCATCCAGATATATTACCTTAGATGTATGATGCATAGAACATAATATATATAATATTTTTTTAAAGGAAAGTCATCCATATATAGATAACTTTCAGATGACCCTTAATATATATGAACTTTTCAAAAGGTCTGCCGTCCATTTTTGGGGGAATTACTGAGTGGACCGATATTCCCCAACATCGAACATAAACTAAGTTTGGAAGAAACATTACTATGCGCAAAGTTTGGATGAAAGTGGTTACTCCCTTCGAGAGATATCGTGCGCACCAGCCCGACAGATGGACGGGCATTTGTAAATCGACTCCAAAAATGTGTGAAAGAAACATGGGGTGTCAAACCAAATTTTTACTATTTTTTGCCATATCAAAGTGTATATACATATACATTAGCCACAAAGTTGGGGGTAAACAAATAAAGTATCCTTAGACGGATTTCCCATACTACAGGGGCCTTCTTTCAATAGAAGCCATGATAGGCATTTCACATACGAAACTTCAAAAGGTCTTCTAATAATAGAGGATTTCCTGAAGAATTTGGCCACATATTGGGCGCCATTTTCATAATGTATAATTAGGATAATCAATATAATTATTGGTCGTAATATTTGGAAGACATAAAAACAAATAGGTCAAATAAGCACAAATTGTATTTCTCTGTCCCATATTGGACACTACTTTCATATCTGCCTCATGTTCGTCGCCATCTTTACTAGAGTACTTCTTAAATAAAATCCTAAAATTCAAAAACATTCAATAGGCTTTTTATAAATCGGAAATCATTTGAAGATATTCCATGAATAAAATTACTGTCTTCTGTCCCAAGAGTAAGAAATCCTCTTGAGACAGAATACAGTAATTATATTCATGGAATATTTTCAAATGATTTCCAAAACTTCAACAGGTCTTCTAATAATGGAAAAACTTCGGAAAAACTAATCGGTCAAAACACAGCAATCTTTTGACCCATGTAATTGGAAAATAAAAATTCGTAGTTTTGGGTCACATGTTGGGCGTCATTTAGATAATGTGTCATCAGAACTGTCAAAAAATGACTTGTTGTACTGTTTTTGATTTAAAAGCCATAGAAGAGCCAATAGTACTTCTCTGTGCCCCAGTTGGGCGCCAATTTTAACCAAAGAGAGAACATAAATATAAAATTCACACATAAAAAACCAACATAAGATTAAGAAATCTTATAAATTCTATAAACATCAAATTGATTTTCTATAGATGGTTTTAGATGGTCTTTTACGGATAGAATTTCTAAAAATGGAAGAATTGTAAAAGTCTACTAGTTGGGCAATATACACGACCCCAAGTAATTGGAAAAATCATAACTTGTAATTTTCTGTCATATGTTGGGCGCCATTTCCGCAATGCATAACCAGGATTATCAGTAATATGGCTCACCGTCAGGTGTTTTTATTTAAATGGAAATAGGTCATAAAAGTGCATATTGTATATATCTCGCCCGCAGTGGGCGCCTCATTGTGTAATGTACAATTATGACATAACATTGTTAAGGATCTTAAGATTTATATGGAGTGACTACGCAATGCCACTGCATCTAAATCCGATTTAAAATAGAGTAAATGAGGTTTAGCCAAATACCTGCCCAGCTCTTATGGGGCTAAGCCTGCACATACATTTCGATTCACTGCATTCGAATGATAGGTCAACAAACAGTTGGCGGGTCTGGCTCAAAATCAACAGATATCTCTCGATGTCATTATCGAATCAGTACTGTCAATGTGCATATCGTAGCTATTTGCCCCAAGTTGGGCGCCATTTTTCTATTTGTAATGGATAATGATAGTCCAACAAACAGTTGACGGCTCAGACTCTGTTTTATTCATAGACCTGTCGATAATGTTACTGTGGATACGTAGAACTGTAATCAGTTCCCTCAATGTGCATATCGTAACTCTCTGCCCCATTTTGGGCGCCATTTTCTAAATATACAATTATGACATGATTCTTAGTAAGGTATTGTCGATTTCGTCTACATCGAGGTATCCAGTAGCCCCTTATCGTTCCCTATTAGAGGTTTGCTAATGATTGTTCAACAAACAGTTCAACGATTCAGCTTCATCAGAGACCTGTCGATAATGTCACTGTGTTTACGTAGAACTGCAATCAATTCCGACAATGTCCATATCACATTTCTTTGTCCCACGCTGGGCGCCAATTTTGCAATATAAAATTATGCCATGATTCTATGTAAGATATAGTCGATTCCGTCTATATCTAGAGTTCCAGTAGTCACTTATCGTTCCCTGTTAGATGTTTCAACAAACAATTGAGAAGCTAAGCAGATTCAAGTTCATATCGCCTTATGTACCGGTATTTTTGCTTAGTAAGGTGACACCAGGGCGAAATCGATAGAGTTTAGCTTCTTACGGGGAAAGAATGACGAAAAGGCAAGACAGATGTAGAGTATTTCGGAACTTGGAGACGCTGTCGAATTAGTGGTTGAATATCTATGCTGATTGAATGCCGATTACGAGTGGTTGATCGATCGGGATTCAAATTCGACTCTGCTGACACCAAAAAAGCGAGAACGAATTGTGTGATCCCAAAATACTGCTAATGGTTTTACTTGGCTAGTTAATACAGAGGTTAGGAAAAGTGGAATATACTCAGCAGACTCAGACTCCGCAGATAGTTTGCGAAAATGGTATTGTGTAGGAATTGAGTTAATCGCGTATGAGGCTTCTGTAGTTCTGCGACACGACGAAGTAGACCACGATAAAGTCCAACTTGATAAGATGGCAATAACACTCATCTCCTAAGCATTTAGGCGAGGCCTACGTGTTTGATGTATATGACGTATATGATCTGCCAAACATAGTATAGGGCTAGATCGATTCATGAACCTACGCTAAAGGTAAAAACTCATTCTCATGACTTAACAATCGTTGGAACTTATGTCTGGAATGCCTGAGGGAGAGAGGGTCGGGTAGGAAGGAGGTGAGGAACACATTACTCTAAGTAAAAAAGTTGGTCTAATAAGCTCAAAAATTGATGATTTACCCAAGAGCAGATATGCTGATAAGCGGATCCACTGGCTATTGTAAATCTTTTTAAGTCTTGATGAAGTCTGCAGTTCCGACGATAGGATATCCCAATTGGTACATATGAGGAAGATTATTTCTTCCTCATATGGCCGCAGATTTTGAACTATAGGGAAATTATAATGGTCGTATTTTCTTATAGACTAATAGAAATCATTCATAGTATGGGATCACTGGACCTACCGATTGCTTTTTTTTTTTGAATATTTTTATTTTGCAAAATATTAGAAAAATGTTTAATATGACCGATCTTCGTTATGACAGAATTAAGGTTATATCATTTTTTCATCTATTATAACCTTTCAACGACTTTTTGCAGTCTTTTTCGAAAAGAATTACCTTGTTCAGGGCCATTATTGCCTCCCATGGCACGCATAGGTGTTGGTCGAACAATCGATTTAAAATCCATAAAATTTCCTGGTTGCGTCGTCATTGTCGAATCCTCTTCGCCATGATGATGTCCTCCAAACGGTAATGACGGGTGATTGCTGCCTACTAAACAATTCGGCAGAGAGCAGCAGGAATAACCATTTTGCATATCCGCGCAACATTTATCCGCTTCCGTCAGCGACTTGGGCTGGCTATTCTGTTGTTGCTGCTGTTCCGTTTTATTATTATTTAACAAACGATCGACACTAAAACTTAAATGAATTCGTGTTTCATTGGATAGATCTTTTTCTTGATTTTGCTCTGATTTTTCAACACCACCACTTGGGGAAGAATTTGTCGGACCACCCTCCGAAGGGCTACGATCACAATTATGGCTTTTATCTAAACTTAAATTGGTTGGTAATTCTTCCATTTTATTTTGGGCAAAATTTATTTCTTCATCGAGTATGGCCATGTTTTGTTGCTGTTTTGATATCATTTAAATATATTTTTTTCTTTTTTTTACAATGGCATCACTTTTTATAAAATATTTTTTATTACTAATTTTTATTATATTTCACTTCTTTTAATTTTTATTTTATTTCTGTTACCGACGCCACTAAATTATCTTCGATTTCGTTAAAGGTAAATTTTTATTTCAGTTTCGTTTTCCGCCGCCTGTTTTTATCGCTTTGTTAAAAAACAGATCAAAACGTTTTGTAAGACGTCCCACATCGAACTGAAATGCCTATGGCTGCGATTGAACGATCATCGATCGATGATTGTGTGTTCGACAAATTAATACAAACAATGTGTGCTTGGTTTGTGTTGTTGCTGCTGCTGGTTGTTGTTGTTGTCGTTGGTGTGAATGGGGAATCTCAGCAACACCAACAAACAGACACTTGTGGTGGCACAGTGGGTCCAAGACATAAATATCGAAAGTGAAATAATATTTTTTAAATTGGGCTTGAAAAAATATTCTTTAAAAAATCCACGCCTTGTATAGGTCCTTGAAAAAATATTCTTTAAAAAATCCACGCCTTGTATAGGTCCTTGAAAAAATATTCTTTAAAAAATCCACGCCTTGTGTTAGGCCTTGAAAAAATATTCTTTAAAAAATCCACCCCTTGTGTTAGGCCTTGAAAAATATTCTTTAAAAAATAACGCCTTGTGTTAGGCCTTGAAAAAACATTCTTTAAAAAATCCACGCCTTGAAAAAATATTCTTTAAAAATCCACGTCTTGTCTTAGGCCTTGAGAAAAATATTCTTTAAAAATCCACGCCTTGAAAAAAATATTCTTTAAAAATCCACGCCTTGAAAAAAATATTCTTTAAAAAATCCACGCCTTGAAAAAAATATTCTTTAAAAAATCCACGCCTTGAAAAAAATATTCTTTAAAAAATCCACGCCTTGAAAAAAATATTCTTTAAAAATCCACGCCTTGAAAAAAATATTCTTTAAAAATCCACGCCTTGAAAAAAATATTCTTTAAAAATCCACGCCTTGAAAAAAATATTCTTTAAAAATCCACGCCTTGTCTTAGGCCATGAGAAAAATATTCGGCTCCAAAAACCTGCAGCTCGTCCCTTAAAATGTGGATGCAGTGGCTACGCAAAGCAAATATCCAATCGGCAGCGCAGACTAGCAGTTACCGACTTTAAATGGGATAAAATAGCTTTGGGCAAATACGAAGTCATTGACTTTGAACCTGTCTAGCACTTATGGGGCAATGCTTGCACATACATTCCGATTCACGGCATGCGAATGATAGGTCAACAAAAAGTTGGCGACTCTGGCTCAAATTCAACAGATATCTTTCGATGTCATTATCGAATCATTACTGTCAATGTGCATATCGTATCTATCTGCCCCGTGTTGGTCGCTTTTTTTTATTTTTCACTGCATGCGAATGATAGGCCATCAAACAGTTGACGGTTCAGACTCCGATTCAACAGATATCTTTCGATGTCATTGTCGATACTGCATGCGATTGATAGATCAACAAACAGTTGACGGCTCAGACACTTATTCAGCAGATATCTTTCAATGTCATTGTCGATATGTAGAACTGGAATCAATACCGCCAATGTGCATATCGTACCTATCTGTCCTCACGTTGGGCGCAATTTTTCCATTATTTGCGATAATAGTCCAAAAAAATTGACGTTTCAGACCCAGTTTCATTCGAGACCTGTCGAGACCTCAATGTTCATATCCTAACTCTCTGCTTGGGCGCCATTTTTGCAATATTAAATTATGACATTATTATTAGTAAGGTTTTATTGATTTCGTCTACATCGAGGAACACAGTAGAGAACTTATCGTTCCCTATTAGAGGTTTGCTTATGATGTTAATGATAGTCCAGCAAACCGTTGATGACTCCGACTCAGTTTCATAAGAGACCTGTCGATAATGTCACTGAGTTTACGTAGAACTGCAATCAATTCCGCCAATATTCTTTAAAAATCTTGTAGGCCTAGAAAAAAATATTCTTTAACAAATCCACCCCTTGTTTGGACTTCAAAAAATATTCTTTTAAAAATCCAGGCCTTGATAAAATATTATTTAAACAATTCAAACTTCGAAAAATATTATTTAATATATGTGGGTGGGTACCCACCGTATTCTCATTATGTATGTGCTGAGAGTGAGTATTAAATATGTACCCATATGTGGGCTTTGAGTATGTTTATTTGTATGTGGGAGCTGTGTGTATTTCTCTCGTCCATACGATCACCAATCGTCGCATCATGTGCTAAGCAAATAAAGGCGGAGTCATGCGACCCCAACAATTTGTTGTCCATTGTTAATGATCTGTTGGATAGGCTCTCTATCTCACTTACTCTCTCAGTTATTGTGTGTCTCTCTCCCTCTCTCTAAGTATTTTTCATGCATTGTGTCCATATTGATGGGGCGTCAATTGAACGATCTGCAACGATTCTTTGACTATTGATGGGGGAGAGTTTGATATGGTGGATGGAAAAAATCATTTGATCGATGGCGATCAATCACTTGCGTTAAGTGAGTGAGCGTGTATTGAAGTATTTAATGATTATGGTAAATGTTTGTTGTTTTTCGTGTTTTTTTTTTTTTGTTATTGCCTGTGGGTAATTTAAATATAGCTAACCAAAGAAATATGGCGGATATTATTGGGGGTACCATAGTCATTGCTTATTTATTTTGAGGTGAAATATTTTATTAATCGTTTAATGAAATTCATTAATAAACATAATTTGTATATTTTATTGGTATTTCTTCTTCTTCTTTTTCGTTGTCTACCACTCACACACTTCGTGTGTCTCCCGCTGAACTATTGCAACAATTTATTAATTACCATAGGCAGCACAGATGAGGACTTCGGGTTGTTGTTGCTGTGGTTGTTGTTATTTTGTCTATTTGTTTGTGTACTAACTAAACAATTCTATCAACACTTGTGTTCAATTCATAGCACTTGACCCAGGATGACGTAGTAGGAAACATGGACTGGACGGTAGAATGTTGAGGGGGCATAGAGAAGTGAAGATGTCTGCATCGATGTGGAAATTAATATAGCAGACCTTGCAATGGAATTTTGGGAAGGTCCTACAAAAAACCTATTAGACAGAAAATACCTTCAGAGACATTACATGAAAGAAGAGAATTGTACGAAATTAAAAACCCTGTCCCATATTAGCAAAAAAATGTTGACTTCTTATGACGGAGAATTTTTTGTCCGACTTCTGCTATTGTCTCATCCATCACTGTTATAGGAAATTAAATAAAATTGTTAAATAAACAATTGTCACGCCATAACAATAAACATTCTTGAGGGTTTTGTTCGAGTCCTGAAGAAAAAGTAGAAAAAATATACAAACATATTAACATACATAAGTATGTGTGTACGGACTGATACATCAACTAGGACCCATGCGTATCTCTTTAAACGCATGTTTAAATATGTTTTCAATGCTGAATGTTTATTTGAATTGGAATTTCATTTGATTGGGACTTTGATTTTGGTTGGATAATTTTGGGAGACCTAACAAAAAGTTTTTAATAAAAAATAATATTTTTACGAGGCCTACAGAAGGCGTGGATTTTTATAAAGAATATTTTTTCAGACCTTACACAAGGCGTGGATTTTTTACAGAATATTTTTTCAAGGCCTTACTCAAGGCCTGGATTTTTTAAAGAATATTTTTTCAAGGTTTAACAAAATGCATGGATTTTTTACTGATTTTTTTCAAGGTTTAACACTTGTTACAGAACGGTTGTTCCATAAGCTGAGCTTAAAAAAAGATTTTCGGTCGCGTCGGTCTTGTGCGCATCTCCTCCAATTTGAAAGACCACGTTCCAGGATGTTATTTTCTACTTGGTCTTTCCATCTGATTCGTGGCCTTTCCCTTCTACGGGAAGCGGTCAGTAGGCTCGCTTTTATATACCTTTTGAGCTGGGGCATACGACTGACTATGTCAATGTCCGCGTGTAAATTGTGAAGCTCGTGGTTCATTCGTCGCCGATATTCACCGTCGACGCAGATCGGCCCGTAAATCTTTCGGAGAAGTTTTCTTTCAAACACTCCAAGAGCTGACTCATCTGCTTGCGTAAGTACCTATGCTTCAGATCAATACACCAGCACGGGTGGTATCAGTGTCTTGTCTTCTAAACTGCTTACTTAGACCATAGTAGCATATGTTGGCTATCACAATCCTTCTCCGAATTTAAAAACTGATGTCATTCGTATAAAAAATCTTTAACTACCTCGAATCTGTAGTTCTCAAGTTCAACAGTTGGTCCGATTCTACTGGACGTCTTGCGCGTTGATACCATCAGCTTGGTCTTCTCGCCTTTTACTGCCAGACCCACTTTGGCAGACTCCCTTTCAATTTGTTCCGCTCGCAATGTTCGACCCATTATATTGATGTCATCGGCGTAGGCGAGTAACATGTGTTGTTTTGTGTACAGAGTGCCACTTTCGTTTACCTTTGCGTCTCGTATGACCTTTTCCAGCAGGAAAAGGTCATACGTGACGCAAAGGTAAAGTTCCAAGGTGACGACAAACTGTCACCTTGTCTGAATCCTTGTTCTGTATTGAAGGGCTCCGTTGGGTCCTTTCCGACTTTAATTGCTGATCTTGTGACAGTTAAAGTTATCCTGCAAAGCTAATTTTGTAGGAATGCCAAACATAGACATGGCTTTAAACACCTCTGAACGGATAGGGCTGTCGAATGCGGATTTATAGTCGACGAATAGGTGGTGTGTGTCGATGTGTTTTTCGTGGGTCTTTTCCAGGATTTGGCGCAGGGTGAAAATGTGGTCAATGGTGGATTTGCCAGTTCTGAAGCCGCATTGGTATGGTCCAATAATGTCATTGACCATTGGCTTCAATCGTTTACACAGTACGCTGGATAGCACTTTATATGCGAGGGAAAGAAGGATAATTCCTCTATAGTTGGCACATATCGCCTTGTCTCCTTTTTTCAGCATGGGACACAGGATGCTGAGGTTCCAATCATTGGGCATGCATTCCTCTGGCCAAATTGTTCTAATCAGCTGATACATGCTCCTCACCAGCAAATGACCACCAGTCTTGAATAGTTCGGATTGTAACTCATCGGTACCTGCTGCTTTATTATTCTTGAGCCGATTGATTGCTATTCATCTTGGCTAGGTGGTATACACTCTATACCGTCATCTATTATTGGTTCTAGGGTATTTTCTTCACCGTCACTATTTGAAACCAGAAGCTTTTCAAAATACTCCTTCCAGATCCTCAGCACGCTGTCTGTATCTGTCACCAGGTTTCCTTCTTCATCTCTATCGGAGGATGTGCCTGCATCAAAGCCTTCGGTTTGGTGTTTTACTCGTTGGTAAAATTTTCTGATTTCATTCTGACTCCTGTACATCTCGATTTTCTTACGCTAACGTTTTTCTTGTTCTTTCTTCTGAAAATACGTTTATCCTCTTTTTCTAACGATAATTCTCCATCACATTACGTGTTGCTACTGTCTGCAGGGTTGCCCTATACGCTGCGTTTTTCACATCTCACAACATGATCATGGACTTCTTGATGGTGGTTTTCTCAAGTGTTGCTTTTGCTGCAGTTTGTAGGGAGAAATCCAGGTGTGCCTATAATATTATCGGGACAAGAAGTGCTTTCGTCAAGCAGGTAGGTAAGTTGAGCGGAGTAGGCCTCGGCTACCTATTGAGTTTGCAGCTTTCCGATCGCACCTTTGCTGCAACATTAAGACGAGTGCGAACCTTGGCTGCTACAAGATAGTGGTTCGAATCGATATTCGCTCCTCGGATCGATCGAACGTCTAATACACTGGACGAATGCCTTCCGTCTATCACAACATGATCAATTTGATTTTTCATTGCTTGATCGAGAGAAATCCTGGTGGACTTGTGTATATCGAGATGCTTGAATCTGGTTGTCGGATGTTTCTTCATGAATGCTGAATTTTCCGAAGATATTTTCCCTTCCGATTTTTGCATTAAAATCTCCTAGCAGAATTTTAATGTCATGGCCAGGACAGCGATCATATGCTGTTTCTAGGTGCTCATAAAATATGTCTTTGGTCTGTTCATCTTTGTCTTCGGTCGGAGCATGGGCGCAAATGAGACTGATGTAGAAGAACTTCGCTTTTATTCGGATTATAGTAATTCGCTCATCTACTGGAGTGAATCTGGAGACGAGGTCTTTTATTCTGGATTTGGTTTTCTTTTTCTTTGCTTTTTCATAGTATGAGGGGTTTTCCGAGTGTGGGCAACTAACCCGACGCCTCAACCCATTTTTTTATAATTCTTCTGGGTGAACTCACGGCACATATCAGCCCGCTATTTCAAAGGATGATGAGAATAGCTACCCCAGGTGGCACCGAGGGGAGGTAAGTGTCCACAGTTGAGATGAAAGAGGTATCAAAATAAGCCTGGACTTCGCCATGTTAAAGCCAATCAGAGCCGTTTCTTGGTATCTATCACCCCCTCCGCCACCCTAAAAATTCAATGCTTCTTCATTTAATTGCCAATTGCATTAAGCATTTTCCTATTTAGGTCACAGTCAATTAATTACTGCAAATAATACTTCCGAACTGTCGGTCTGTCTGTTAGTCGCCTGCTGGGTCATTACAGTGAAAAAAAAAACAACTTTTTAACTAAACTCCAGCTAACCTAAATTACCTGTTTGTCCTGGCTAAATGACCTGAAATTTCAATGATCGGTAATTTCCGTTATAAACAAAATTTACAATTTTCCTTCCTTCCGCTCAACAACAAAATATTCATACACACACACATACACCAACATCCATAAAATGCCAATACACCAATAAATAGTTCAGGGTCCTTATTAACTATTGACAGTTCGAAGTTCGGTAATGGTAGAGGTTGTTACATTGGCAAGTTGTAGCCAAACCGCAAATCAATCACCGGTTGACTAAATTTTCCCCCAAACAACAGCAACAACAACAATTACAACAACAGCACATAATCATGTTTTACTTCGACATTAATCCTGTAACAGTTCAATAATAACTCCGCTAGTTTGAGACACCTACTTCCGGCGGAGTTCGTTTTGGGGGAAACAGTTTTTGCAACGTCTAACAAACTTTGCCAATTACCAAGGGGGTTTGCGGGAGGTGTTGTGGCGGAATTTTTAGAAGGAATTGGGCCACAAACTAGGTAATGCCTTTACAGATTGTTGTAGTCATTTTGGTGTACAATGAAAGGAAATTACAAGAAATACTTTATGATTATTCAATTCGAGGTTTCCTACCTCCCTCCCACTAGGCCTCAACATAGATTACAAATTGTTCATTGCAAATCGATAGGAAAAACTTTTGGTTTTCCTCACAAAATATCGATGTAGGCATTTCTCTATGTGTGTGTGTTTGTCAGAAAAAATTCTAATAAAGTTTCTTCATTTGGAAATTATTTTGTATTGTGTTCGCTGGAGAACGTTTTTGCCTATTGTTCGGCGGAATCAAATAATAGTTGCATTTGTACCCTTGAGCATTAAACATGCGTTACCTTTACAAAGCATCGGATGAAAAATATGTAAAGCCCTTGGCTGAGGATTCGACGAAGTTACAAAATTCTTTGTCTTCATATAAATTCCGTTTGGATTCGATAACACGTGGGAAATTTGAATTTGACAAGCATGATCTACCGATTGTTTTCAAATGTTCTCCGGACACGTTGCTGAATCTTTGTGTTAAGATTGTGGATGCAATGCCTTTACCTTCGGTATACGAATGGAATATTGAGGATATTTGTAAATGGCTAAGGGGATATGGGTATTGTCAATATCAGGTAAGGTGAAAATTAATCCTGTGATAGACCTTGAAAAATTCATCCTTAAATAATCCACGCCTGTGATAGGCCTTGAAAAATTCATCCTTAAATAATCCACGCCTGTGATAGGCCTTGAAAAATTCATCCTTAAATAATCCACGCCTGTGATAGGCCTTGAAAAATTCATCCTTAAATAATCCACCTTAAATAATCCACGCCTGTGATAGGCCTTGAAAAATTAATCCTTAAAAATCCACGCCTCTAATAGGCATTGAAAAATTAATCCTTAAAAATCCACGCCTGTGATAGGCCTTGAAAAATTCATCCTTAAATAATCCACGCCTGTGATAGGCCTTGAAAAATTCATCCTTAAATAATCCAAGCCTGTGATAGGCCTTGAAAAATTCATCCTTAAATAATCCACGCCTGTGATAGGCCTTGAAAAATTCATCCTTAAAGAATCCACGCCTGTGATAGGCCTTGAAAAATTCATCCTTAAAGAATCCACGCCTGTGATAGGCCTTGAAAAATTCATCCTTAAAAAATCCACGCATTGTCTTAGGCCTTGAAAAATCCATCCTTAAAGAATCCACGCCTGTGATAGGCCTTGAAAAATTCATCCTTAAAGAATCCACGCCTCTTATAGGCCTTGAAAAATTAATCTTTAAGAAATCCACGCCTCTTATAGGCCTTGAAAAATTAATCTTTAAAAATCCACGCCTCTTATAGGCCTTGAAAAATTAATCTTTAAAAATCCACGCCTCTTATAGGCCTTGAAAAATTAATCTTTAAGAAATCCACGCCTCTTATAGGCCTTGAAAAATTAATCTTTAAGAAATCCACGCCTCTTATAGGCCTTGAAAAATTAATCTTTAAGAAATCCACGCCTCTTATAGGCCTTGAAAAATTAATCTTTAAAAAATCCACGCTTTTGATAGGCATTGGAAAATTCCACGCCTTTGATAGGCCTTGAAAAATTAATCTTTAAAAATCCACGCCTCTGAGATAGGCCTTGAAAAATTAATCTTTAAAAATCCACGCCTCTTATTAGGCCTTGAAAAATTAATCTTTAAAAATCCACGCCTCTTATAGGCCTTGAAAAATTAATCTTTAAAAATCCACGCCTCTTATAGGCCTTGAAAAATTAATCTTTAAAAATCCATGTATATTTTGCACACCTAATGTTCTTCCTTTCTTTTTATTTCAGAACACTTTTCGTGCGAATCACATCAACGGGCACACCCTCCTGCTATTGGACGCCTCAGCCCTCTCGGCCATGAACATAAAAGATTTCCAGCACATCAAGCATTTGGCATATGGTATTCGATCCCTATTCTACTTCGAAATGACAAAATTTGCACGAAGCCTGAGTCACTATCCTGAATTTCATCAAGAAATTTATAAATTATTTCGTGTAAAAACTGGAAAATCCTATGAAACCACAAGACGTTCCGATTTATGGCGTAAATTACAGATGATACGTAAACGGGAACCATACTTACGACATTGGGATTTGCTGGAAAAATGGTTAAATTTTGAAAAGGTACCCGAACAAACCGAACTAATTGGTGGTGTAAATCGTTACGATTTGTATCGTTGTCATGGAAAGCCTCAGCCAGAGGAGAGCATGAAACCCTCAAAACATTGTCCATGTTTACCACCATGCGAATGTTCATGGTCCGAGTTGGATTATCGAGCACCGTGGACCTTGAAATGCTTGCCACATTTAAAGGAGAGAAACAAGGACTTTGTGAGGCAGTGTAAAAATTGCATGGCTCCCTGCACCTGCCGCTGGTCATCGAAGATGTATGCAACCCGTGGTGTGCTATCGTGTCTTCAGGCTGCATTTCCACAGAAATATGGCAATGGTTTGGGACGATTTAGACAGCGAACGCAACGTGGTAATGATAACCGTTTTCAAAATTATCGTTTGTCATCGCTGTAGAAAAATTTTTGCTGAGGAATACATTTCTTTATAATTTGGCGAAAATCAAATTTTTATTTCAAATGGAGGAGAAGAGGTTATTGCAGCGGATCAATATTTCCGGTAAGTTAAAAAACTCTTATAATTATGATGTTATAAACTTTAAATGAATCTTTAAAAAATCCACGCCTTGTGGAGGCCTTGAAAAATGAATCTTTAAAAAATCCACGCCTTGTGGAGACCTTGAAAAATGAATCTTTAAAAAATCCACGCCTTGTGGAGACCTTGAAAAATGAATCTTTAAAAAATGCACATTTTTTAAATTTCTATATCCTTAAGTCCATACTGTAGGGTACTGTTGACTATATCACTATCTTACAATTTGAAATACAAAGCAAAACCTATACCCACACACATGCACTCCGAACTATTTATGTGTGCAGCATACACAATACATGTAAAGCTTTTGTCCTTACTTATTGTTTACCTCGATTCCGAATGGTTGGTTGGATTACAAATACACTCTCCTTCCCTCCCTCCTCCGGAGGCCCCACCAAGGAGAAGGAAAACGAAAGAGGTGCTTCTTTTGTTGCATTTTTATTTGTTCCCATGTGGAGGAGGAACCGAATCATCGTTCAGTGCAACAACTACAACAACAGAATCGGAGGATTGCAGCAATTATTGACTTGCGCACAACGAATCCATTCTTATGTGGTTACAATACGATTCTTCTTCGTTCGTTCGTTTCTTCCTTCCCCGACAGCCACACACAAAAGGAGTTCCAATGTAATGCCATTCTTTTCTCGTCCCCAAACAATGGAATGCAATTCAGAGCAGGGACTTGGCATGGAAGTCATGCCTGGTTGGGTATATCTTTGTGTAAGTTTTGTTACGTCTCTATGTGAAAACTATTATTCTTGTATATATAAAGATAAAGCAACAACTAAAGGATATTATTCGAAAGGATATACAAAGGCATGTGCATGTAACAAGGATACAATACAATAAAATCTTTATATACAAAAGCGAAGCGAACACTAACAAAAGAAGCCATTTTCTTAAAAATTTACTACTTTGCCATTTCCTTTCGTAGAACTATCATTTCAAACGAAAGGATACTTATTTATTTATTTATTGGATTTCCTTTCGTTTTGAAGATGATTGGAAAACAAGGGTGCATTCGTAATTGACTACGAAAAGGTATAGAAGAAGGTTGGTGGAGGAGGGTTCTAATTTGAAAGGATATGAAGAAATCCTTGAAAAAAGTCTTCTTTAAAAATCCACGCCTTGGCTAAGCCTTGAAAAAAGTCTTCTTTAAAAATCCACGCCTTGGCTAAGCCTTGAAAAAAGTCTTCTTTAAAAATCCACGCCTTGGCTAAGCCTTGAAAAAAGTCTTCTTTAAAAATCCACGCCTTGGCTAAGCCTTGAAAAAAGTCTTCTTTAAAAATCCACGCCTTGGCTAAGCCTTGAAAAAAGTCTTCTTTAAAAATCCACGCCTTGGCTAAGCCTTGAAAAAAGTCTTCTTTAAAAATCCACGCCTTGGCTAAGCCTTGAAAAAAGTCTTCTTTAAAAATCCACGCCTTGGCTAAGCCTTGAAAAAAGTCTTCTTTAAAAATCCACGCCTTGGCTAAGCCTTGAAAAAAGTCTTCTTTAAAAATCCACGCCTTGACTAAGCCTTGAAAAAAGTCTTCTTAAAAAATCCACGCCTTGGCTATGCCTTGAAAAAAGTCTTCTTTAAAAATCCACGCCTTGGCTAAGCCTTGAAAAAAGTCTTCTTTAAAAATCCACGCCTTGGCTAAGCCTTGAAAAAAGTCTTCTTTAAAAATCCACGCCTTGGCTAAGCCTTGAAAAAAGTCTTCTTTAAAAATCCACGCCTTGGCTAAGCCTTGAAAAAAGTCTTCTTTAAAAATCCACGCCTTGGCTAAGCCTTGAAAAAAGTCTTCTTTAAAAATCCACGCCTTGGCTAAGCCTTGAAAAAAGTCTTCTTTAAAAATCCACGCCTTGGCTAAGCCTTGAAAAAAGTCTTCTTTAAAAATCCACGCCTTGGCTAAGCCTTGAAAAAAGTCTTCTTTAAAAATCCACGCCTTGGCTAAGCCTTGAAAAAAGTCTTCTTTAAAAATCCACGCCTTGGCTAAGCCTTGAAAAAATATTCCTTAAAAAATCCTGTCCTGAAATCTCGATAATCTCTCCATCATTGTTATTATTGTTGCCCTGTCATCCATTTGTCATGACTTCAGAATAAAAAAAATCATTGATGTATTCATTCATTTCCAGACGACGTTGTCATTAATTTTAGTTATTTCTTTCGGCACATTTGTTGAGGTATTTTTTTTTTCTAAGGTGTCGTCGAGCTGCTTGCTGTCACCCACCGCATAATCAGGTGATGTAGGTCAATGAATTTGCTATTGCTACAAACAAACAAAAAAATTCTTATCGACTCCAATGCATCGACATGAATGAATAGATGCTGATAGTGATATCGCAGACAAAACAGGACTTTTCAGTGGAAACGACGTTCCGCCGTCCTCACAAACATCACAAGTTTTGTTGTACCTTTTCCGTGTGGCAGGCGTGACTTTAAAGTATCTCCCTGTCTTTCACCACAGCGAAGTTGAGGTTGGGAAGGCATATTTTTTCGCATCTGCGCACAGATTACTTGTTGACACTGTGTGACAGTGATATGCCCTGTCAGCGGTTTTTGCTTCACAAAATCGAGATATGAAGATAGGAACTTTGTGATTGCTTTGTGTATTTAGTATTGGGCTCTGATTTTAACTGGAAGACCTCCTTAAATCTTTATAGTCCTTCATCAGTTTGTCTATAAGGGGACCTTTGGATTCTCTAGAAAACCCCTACTGTTCCACTGTCTTCTCTATGAAGCGGTTCGCATATATACTCCCTGCCTTCCTTCCGCCTATAGAATACTTGCCTTCAGCTCGCCTATAGACTCCCTGCCTTCAGCTCGCCTATAGATGCCCAGCCTTCAGCTCGTCTATAGATGCCCAGCCATCAGCTCGTCTATAGATGCCCAGCCATCAGCTCGTCTATAGATGCCCGGCCTTCAGCTCGTCTATAGATGCCCGGCCTTCAGCTCGTCTATAGATGCCCAGCCTTCAGCTCGTCTATAGATGCCCAGCCTTCAGCTCGTCTATAGATGCCCAGCCTTCAGCTCGTCTATAGATGCCCAGCCTTCAGCTCGTCTATAGATGCCCAGCCTTCAGCTCGTCTATAGATGCCCAGCCTTCAGCTCGTCTATAGATGCCCAGCCTTCAGCTCGTCTATAGATGCCCAGCCTTCAGCTCGTCTATAGATGCCCAGCCTTCAGCTCGTCTATAGATGCCCAGCCTTCAGCTCGTCTATAGACTCCCAGCCTTCAGCTCGTCTATAGACTCCCAGCCTTCAGCTCGTCTATAGACACCCAGCCTTGAGATCGTGTATAGAGACTCCCAGCGTTGAGATCGTCTATTGAGACTCCCAGCCTTCAGCTTGTCTATAGACCCCCCCGCCTTCAGCCCGTCTCCTTCGTCCTGCCCTTCACGATCATCAGATCGACTATAGAAGGAACATTGCCCAAGGCTCGCCTGTAGAAAAGTCCTTGGCCTTCAGTTTGACTATAGAAGACTCTCTGCCCATCACATATATAGAGAACTAACTGCCTTTCAGCTCGCCTATAGAAGCCTCCTGTCCTTCAGCTTGCCTACAGAAGACACTCTACCCTCAGCTCGCCCGTAGAAGACTCCCTGGCCTTCAGGTGACTCCCTGGCCTTCAGGTCGTCTATAGTAGACTCCCGGCTGTACATATCCCCTATGGAATGCAGCCAGTCTTTCAGATCGTCCATAGAAGCTAGCCTATAGAGAACTAACTGCCTTTCAGCTCGCCTATAGAAGCCTCCTGTACTTCAGCTTGCCTACAGAAGACACTCTACCCTCAGCTCGCCCGTAGAAGACTCCCTGGCCTTCAGGTGACTCCCTGCCCTTCAGGTCGTCTATAGTAGACTCCCGGCTGTACATATCCCCTATGGAATGCAGCCAGTCTTTCAGATCGTCCATAGAAGCTAGCCTGCTCTCCGCTCTCCTATAAAAGACTCCCTGTCCTTCAGATAGTCTATATAAGGCAGCTCTCAGTTCGCCTATAGACGACTCCCTGTCCTTCAGCTCTCATATAGAAGTCACCCTGTCCTCATCTCGCCTGTAGAAGACTCATTGTCCTTCAGTTCGCTTATAGAGGACATCCTGCCCTCAGCTCGCCTGTAGTATCATGTATTCTCCCTTATAGAAAAAATCGCCAAAAATTCCAAAAACGCTGCAATGACCTAGACTAGAAATTATTACGGGTGTATTTGAAAACAATAATTTTGAAATTTCTGTTTTGTTTGAACAAGCAGCAGATATGCGCAGAATACCAATTATCATACGCCCAACCAGTCACCCAGCCAAGCAGCCAAACTGCCACCCATTAAAGGATCTGAGTTCATAGTTAGAAGGCAACAGGTACAAAAACAAACAGTCATTTCAATTCCTGCAGGGAATGGATACAAATGATGGGAAGCAGGACGGAAGGAAGGCTGGGGCTGGCAGTCAGCCAGACACAATACAGCCCCAACAACAATTCGCATAATGTTGTTGCGGAACAGCAACAGCAACAACAACAATAACACAAAAATCTCGTTTTGAGTAAATAATTCCATCCCACAAAAACAAAAAGAGAATTGTATCCTCAAACACACAGACACACTCACAACCGAACACCCATCCGAAATACATTCGATATAGACATCATCATCATCGTCAGAAGAACAATCGTCTTCAATTGGCCAAGGACTGTGTAAATAAATCATTGAGTCCTTTTTGAAAACAACTTTTTGAGGGGGGAGATCAAACCAATTTGGAATTGGTAGCACAAAATATATATTTTTCATCCTTCGAATTCTGTTCGAAGGGTATTTTTTGTTTTTCAGTCAGGGTGTAGTAATATTGGATGATTGCCATTACATGTGTCGTTCTCCTTGTTGTTGTTGTTGCTGTTGCTGTTGTTTGTTTTTATTTTTATTGATTTTACGACTTTTTAGACCAATATTTATTTATTATTTAGCAGCAAAAATATTTGCTACTTTACTTAAATTAACTAACCTCAAAGATAAAAGAGGCTCAAACGAAGTGGATGGAATGGGATGGAATGTGGTAGTGTAATGTTGATATATTTTAAAATTGTTAAGGATAATGGGAATGCAGGGCAGATTGTATAAAGGTAATGAATAAATAAACATATATTGGAAACGAGATGAAGACAGAGAGTCTTCATATAGAATGATAGAAGGGAGTCTCTATAGGGAAGCTGAACGGAGGAAATCTTCTAAGGAGACTCTAAAGCCATACTGAAGAAGGTACAACTATAAAAGGTCCGATGTAAGTTTCTATCGATGTGCAGAAGTGAATCTCCATAGACTAGCTTAAAGAGGCTTCATAGACGAGCTGAAGGAGTCTTCTGTAGGCTTGCTGAAGCTTGCCTCTATAGTGGACCTGAAGGGGCTCTATAGACAAACTGAAGGGATTCTCATTTTGCAATCTGAGGGTAGCAGAAGAAATGAATGAAAGTCTTTATATACGGGCTGAAGGGAACCTCTAGATGAAATGAAGAAAATTCCACTTTCTGTTCCTCTATAAACCTCCGTCTTAAACCCTATATAATCCCTCTTAAGCCGGTCTACAGACTACCGTTTTCAACTCCATAAACCTCCTTTTCAGCTCGTCTATGGACTCCCAGCCAACAGCTCGTCTATAGACTCCCAGTCTTCAGCTCGTCTATAGACTCCCAGTCTTCAGCCTTTAGCTCGTCCATAGACTCTCAGCCCAGCCTCCCAGTCTTCAGCCCTCGTCCAGCCAAAGACTCCCAGCCTTCAGCGTCCAAAGCCTTCAGCTCGTCTATAGACTCCCAGCCTTCAGCTCGTCTATAGACTACCTGTCTTCAGCTTGTCTGTAGACAAACTGTCTTCAGCTCGTCTATAGACTCCCAGCCTTCAGCTCGTCTATAGACTCCCAGCCCAGCCTTTAGCTCGTCCATAGACTCTCAGCCCAGCCTTTAGCTCGTCCATAGACTCCCAGCCCAGCCTTCAGCTCGTCCAAAGACTCCCAGTCTTCAGCTCGTCCAAAGACTCCCAGTCTTCAGCTCGTCTATAGACTACCTGTCTTCAGCTCGTCTATAGACAACCTGCCTTCAGCTCGTCTATAGACAACCTGTCTTCAGCTCGTCTATGGACAACCTGTCTTCAGCTCGTCTATAGACTCCCTGTCTTCAGCTCGTCTATAGATTCCCTGACTTCAGATCGTCTATAGACTCCCTGTCTTCAGCTCGTCTATAGACTCCCTGACTTCAGATCGTCTATAGACTTCCTGCCCTCCAGATTATTAATCTCCTTCTTCAGCTCGTTTCCTTTTTCAGTTCCCCCTCTCGCTCTACAGTTCGTCTAAAGACTGCCTTCTCAGTTCGTCTATAGACTCCCTCCTCAACTGGTCTATATACTACCACCATAGTTCATCTATAGCCTCCCTCCTCAGCTCCTTTATAGTCACTCTCCTCAGCGCGTCTATTGTATCTTTACCTTCAGCTCGACTGTAGAGACATGCCTCTTCAGTTTATCCGTAGAGCCTACCTGCATGATTAATTCCTCTGTAGAAGACTCCTCGTCTTCAGCTTGCCCTTAGAAGAGTCCCTGTATTCAACTCGTCTTCAAAAGACTTTGCTCTCCTCCAGACTCTCTGCTCTTTTGGTCGTCTATACAGGACTCCAAGCCCTTAATCTCATCTACCGAAGATTCCCTGCCATTTTGGTAGTAGACTCCTGCCCTTCAGCTCGTCTATAGAAGACATGTGAAGTCGGATCACATTGACATTGTCAAATATCGGTCACAAAGCATTCCGAATGATATTTTCTGCCCTCTCAATTATTTCCTTAAAATTCCTTTGATTTTTACCCTACACCTATACAACTATTTGTTCTCATATCCCATATAAGCGAACTTATTTTACGCAAATCATGCTAAACTCAATTCTCCTTTTGGAGACTGTTCAAATTTCATTGGTGCGTGATGGCGTGCACAAATTGATGCATTATTAACTTCTAGACGCTGGTAATCCCCGTTCATAAACCACTCATCTCCAGTTCTGATAAATGTACGGTTTCTGGTTGTTCCATATCTCCTTTAAATGGCACCTTTAGCTGTGGTATCGCCTGTTGCTTTACAATACCAACAACAATAACACGAGGAGGAAGAACATGCTGATGATGCTGATCGCGAAGAGTAAGACGACCACATTATAAACGCTCAAAATGCTCTCCGACCGATCACGTGTTTAAATTTATTGATTGTTCTAAAATAAAAACATACGCCACGATATCCTGCTGTTCGTGTTTTTCGATCTCTGGGAGACAGAATGTGTGGTCGAAGTATTCAAAACAAAAATACCTCCGATGTGATGAAATAAAAAATAAGAACAAGAATAATAACAAAAACAAAATAGCAATGAATGGATGCTGCTGTTGATACCAGGTATGGGAGTAATGATACAAATTTTATTAGAGGAATTTGGTTTACAGCAACTTATAGGGTCTCATATGTAAATGCTCTCTAATTCAGATACATGCCCTCATCTTGCCTAGAAAATATTTCCCAACGTCATTCTTACGAACTGAAGAGGCGTTTCTGCATTCGGCTCTTTTTAGAAGGCTCCCTCTGGAACATGCTCTCTATACTTCCATCAAGTCTATAAATGCCCTTCAATGTCTATGGGAGGATCTTCAGATCGTCTTTAGCAAACAGTTTGCCTTCAGATCTTCGACTCCAGCTCATCTATAGACAATTCTCTGCCCTTCAGTTCGTCTATAGAGACTCCCAGCCCTCAGCTCGTCTATAGACTCCCAGCCTTCAGCTCGTCTATAGACTCCCAGCCCTCAGCTCGTCTATAGAGACTCCCAGCCCTCAGCTCGTCTATAGAGACTCCCAGCCCTCAGCTCGTCTATAGAGACTCCCAGCCCTCAGCTCGTCTATAGAGACTTCCAGCCCTCAGCTCGAAGGCTCTGAAGACTGGGAGTATTCAGCTAGTCTATGGAAGCCTCCTTGCTTTTTAGCTCATCTATAGAGACTTCCAACCTTCTGCTCGTCTTAAGAAGTGTATAGAAGATTAAATTCTGCAACCTAGTCCACCGAAGACTCCCTCTTTTTTTCTATGGAAGTTTCCTATATGATTTATCCATCCCTGCCTTCTGTCCATGCCCTCATCTTGCCTTGAAAATATTTCCCAACGTCATTTTTACGAACTAAAGACGGTTTTCTGCATTCGGCTCTTTTTAGAAGGTTCCCTCTGGAACATGCTCTCTATACTTCCATCAAGTCTATAAATGCCCTTCAATGTCTATGAGAGGGTCTTCAGATCGTCTTTAGCAAACAGTTTGCCTTCAGATCTTCGACTTATCCATCCCTGCCTTCTGTTTATGCATATGTGTCTGTGAGTGTTAGTGTCGATCTCATGTTCTCCTTCGTGCTGAGTGCGGCTGTTTGTGTCAATGTCGTCGTTGTTGTTGTTTCGTTTTGTTATCACGTTCTTACTCTCGTAAATTATGATCATATTTGTCGTTTCTGTCGTTGTGTTGTTGTTGTAATTGTTATTGTTGTCCATATAAAGTTGTGTAAAGTGGTCCTCATAGCTTATTCTAGATCTTTAACATGACTTAAATAAATATCTGAGTACGATGCCATTGGACCAATTGGAAGTTACTTTCTTATTCATAGGCTTACATATCTGCGGGGCCAAAAACCATAACACCAACAACAACAACGCGAAATTGCGTCAAACAACTTCGGTATTTCAACAGCGGTGCAATCGTACACGCATGCTTATCCTGCTTGTAAGCCCGAGCAAAACAACGATTGTTTGCATGTTGTCTCGTCATTATTGACACATTTTTTCTCTTCCTCCTCCTCCTACGCCTCCCCCTCCCTTCCTCGTCCTCACCAACATTCATTCTTCCTTATAATCCCCCAAAAATTCAAATGACCAGCCTCAATGTAGCCATGAGGTGTACCCCATATGCATGTAGGTATGTATGTTAGGTTCGTGTGTTCCTCCGCGTGTTCATGTGTCTCTGTCTGCAGATGTCATGGATGTCAATAACATTTAAGTGCTCCATGTCTACATAAATATTAGTTATGGACCGAACGCACAATCAAAATTTATTGAATATTGGCGTAACATATCGGACTGGATGTCATAAAGTACATGATTTTTTACGGTATGTCCGAACATTTATTGGAATTTAAATGGTGGTTAGTAGTTGGTCGATTGGTTGGACGGTTTGTTGGTGCAAGAGATTAACAGCAACAACAAATTACTTTAAATACATTTTTTGGCAAATTTGTTTCGATTTAAGAACCCGATATTAATTCGTTTAAAGAAGGGGGTCCCAATAGGCGGAGTCTGTTGTCGAGCTGGATTGGGTGTCAGTAGACGAGCTGCAAAGGGAGTCTATAGATGAGCTGAAGACTGGGAGTCTATAGAAGAGCTGAAGGCTTGGGGTCTACAGACATGCTGAAGAGGGAGTCTATGGACGAGCTGAAGGTTGGCAGTATATAGACGAGTTGAAGGCTGGGAGTCTATAGACGAGCTGAAGGCTGGGAGTCTATAGACGAGCTGAAGGCTGTGTGTCTATAGACGAGCTGAACAGGGAGACTATGGACAAGCTGGGGAGGGAATGTAGAGGGAGTCTATAGACGAGCTGAAGGCAGGGAGTCTATAGACGAGCTGAAGGCAGGGAGTCTATAGACGAGCTGAAGGCAGGGAGTCTATACACAAGCTGAAGGCAGGGTGTCTATAGACAAGCTGAAGGCAGGGAGTCTATAGACGAACTGAAGGCAGGGAGTATATAGACGAGCTGAAGGCAGAGAGTCTATAGACGAGCTGAAGGCAGGGAGTCTATAGACGAGCTGAAGGCAGGGAGTCTATAGACGAGCTGAAGGCTGGGAGTCTATAGACGAGCTGAAGGCTGGGAGTCTATAGACGAGCTGAAGGCTGGGAGTCTACATTTAAAAAAAAAAATATTTTGATTAAGTCTGCATGAGTCCGGGATTTTTTTATGAAGTGTTTGTAAAAGTCTGGAGTTTTTAAGGATATTTTTGGAGGGCCTGGAAGAATCAGGAATTCGTTTGAACATTATTTTCGAAGTTCTAGAAGAGTGAAATATTTTTCTGATTGAATATAAGAGTTGGGATTTTTCAGAATATTTTTTGGGCAGCATATAAGTGTCTGGAATTTTGTAGGGGTGCATATAATATTCAATGATTTTTTATGAGGACATATGATAGCCTCGAAGTTGTGTAGGACATTTTTGGGGTCCAAAAGTGTCTGGTATACTTAATGAACACTTTTACGAGACCTATAAAATCTGAAATTGTTTCAATATAATATTTTGTGGTCCAAAAAAGTTAGAGAATTTTTTAAAATATTGCGTTGTGACCTATACTGGTTAGGAGGTTTTTTGTAGGTCTAATAAGCGTCTGGAATATGTAAAGGGATTTTTTCTGAAGCTATGTGGAAAAAAGGAATCATTTATCATATAAATTTTAATATTTTTTTCGTCGTTAATTTTTATTAATTTTATTGTCATTAAAATTGCATCCCCCTCCCCGTCCGTCCTCTTCTCAACCACAACCAAAATGCAACATTGTTCACAGCACTGAAACATTACCCCAAAACTAAATTTTTTTTCTCCTCCGTTAATTCCCAGCTAAAACAAATTTGGCTAAATGACTCGTTCCGTTAACACTTTATTAGGTGGTTCCTTATGTGGTTCATAAATTTCCGGTTACCAATGGCTATTGACATGGACATGCAGTAACAAACAACAACAACAACAGCAGCAACAAGCTGTGTGTGTTACTTGCAAAACCTGAGAACCACAAGCAGACAAATAATGTTGCCCCCAAATCCCCTACTCCTCCTCTCCCTTCAAATGGAACATGCATTCATGCAAATGGTGACGATGGTGGTGGCGGCGTCGGAGTTGGTTGGTGTGGAGGAGTTGCTGTTGAAAAGAACACCACACAAAAACTTTATCACTACCACCAAAGGAGTTGCATTCACCAATTACATGACTGCCACCAACATGGAGGCCAATAATCATGACAATGATGACATGAAACACAAAATTATGATTAATCGCACTTTAATCAATTTATACGACCGGGCAACAGCAGCAGCCACACAGCCATTCAGGCCAACACTGATTTTGAGAGTGTGTGTGTGAGTGAGTACCAGTGTGTATTTGTGTCTGGAGAAACCTAAAAATGTTACGGTCTATCTTTGGGGTTTCTCATACTGTGCTGGTATTTTAGATAAGAATCATTTGCATGTACATATGTGAGTGTGTGTGTGAGTATGTGTGGTGGTAAGATGATGACGATGATTATAATGATGAGGTTCATCGTCATCTCCGTGGTGTTGTCTAGTATATGTTTTTGGAACCCTTGTTGCACGCACTCCAGTAGGTAGGCCTTCTCTTCATAACAAAAATGCAGATGATGACGACGACAATAATATCGGCACGCAAGCTTCGTATCTATGTGTTCGATTTTATGAATATTACCAAATTGGTCATATCTTGACGATGCCAATGTTCCATCTCAAGTTACGTCTTCGGAAAAATATGAACAACAACAAATAAAGAACAGATTTTTTTTCAAAATTCTCTTTAGATGAGTTGTGAGCCATAGCAAATGACTTCGACATCACATTGCGGTCTCACACCTACACGCATGCCCAAATGGGGGCACAGTTGTTCGGTGGAGGTAAAAAGGTCTCAAATTCGGGCTCCACAAGAAGATTCGATTTCTAAAGAAGACTTTTTTCAAGGCTTATCCAAGGCCTGGATTTTCTAAAGAATATTTTTTTCAAGGTTTTTCCAAGGCGTGGATTTTCTAAAGAAGACTATTTTCTAGGCTTATCCGAGGCATAGAGAAGAGATTTTTCAAGGCGTGGATTTTCTAAAGAAGACTTTTTTCTAGGCTTATCCGAGGCATAGAGAAGAGATTTTTCAAGGCTTGAATTTTTAAGAAGACTTTTTTCTAGGCTTATCCAAGGCATAGAGAAGAGATTTGACTTTTTAAGAAGACTTTTTTCTTATCCAAGGCATAGTGGACTTTTTAAAGAGGACTTTTTTCTAGGCTTATCCGAAGTATAGAGAAGAGATTTTTCAAGGCGTGGATTTTTAAAGAAGATTTTTTTCTTATCCAAGGCATCGTGGATTTTTTAAAGAAGATTTTTTTCTTATCCAAGGCATCGTGGATTTTTTAAAGAAGACTTTCTTCAAGGCTAAGAAGAAGAGATTTTTCAAGGCATGGATTTTTTAAAGAAGACCCCTCAGTCCCCTCTTCTATAAGAAGTCCCTTCTAACCTTCTATAAGGAATTTTATATAAGCCTTCTATAAGAAGTCCTTCCTTCTGGAATCCTTTAGGAAGTTTCTTCTGGCTTTCTATAGGAAGTCCCTTCTGGCTTTCTATAATGAATTCCTTCTGATCTTCAAAAATACGTCCCTTACATAGGAAGTCCCTTCTGGTCTTCTATAAGGAATTCCTTCTGGACTTCTGAGGAAGTCTCTTCGGGTCTTCTATTACAAGCCCATTTTGGACATCTACGGAAGCCCCTTTTGACTCTCTATAAGAAATCCATTCTGGCCTTCTATAAGAAGTCCCTTCTGGTCATATATAAAACATCGATTCTGTCCTTCTATAAGAAGTCCCTTCTGGTCTTCTATTAAAAGTTCCTTCTGGCCTTCTATAATAAGTCCCTTCTGGCCTTCTATAAGAAGTCCCATCTGGCCTTCTATAAGAAGACCCATCCGGCCTTCTATAAGAAGTCCCATCTGGCCTTCTATAAGAAGTCCCATCTGGCCTTCTATAAGAAGTCCTTTCTGGCCTTCTATAAGATGTCCCTCCTAAGAAGTACCTTCCGTTCTATAAGAGGTCGTTCCTGGCCTTCGGTAAGAAGTCCCTTCTGAAATTCTGTACCTTCTATAAGAAATTCCTTCTAGCTTACTGTAGGAGGTCGCTTCTGGCCTTCTATAAGAGATCGTTTCCTGCCTTCGGTCCCTTCTAGTCTTCTATTATGCGTTTCTTCTGGCCTTTCATAAGAAGCCCCTTTTGGCCTTCTATAAGAAGTCATTCTGGCCTTCTGATAGAAGTCCCTTCTGGTCTTCCATAAGGAGACCCTTCTGGCATTCTCTATGAAGTAGGACTCCCCTCTCAGCTTCTAAAAGAAGTCCCTTATGGTTTTATATTAGAACTCCGCATTGTACTCCTATAATAAGTCTATTCTGAGCCGAGTAGTCAATTTCCTTTTCTTGAACCCACTGTGCCTTTTGATCTTTTGATCTCTCCTTTGGTCTCACTTCTTCCCTGTGCGATCCAAGAATGAAATCGTCTCTTAAACTTGGGTCGCGTGCTGCTTTATTGGCAATGTATTAGTATCGTGGTGCATGGTCACTTAGCTTCACAGCTTCGATTTTTACACGTTTAAAAGTTTATTTGATTCTAAAAGGACACACTCACTCGTACAAAGACGAACAAAACTACGGTTTTGTTTTCAAAGCTCACTGATGATAATTAATACTGATAAGCGAAATATTTTTATGTATTTCAAATTCAAAAAAAAACATATTACCGCGGAACATGACCACACTTGGACTACATATGGCTAAGTTGTCAGGGGTTGCCAATCAGCATCGATATTTTTTCCCTTTAGTAAAAAAAGAGGTTCAAAGGTAGAAAAGATAAGCTGCTAGTAGGGATGTAATTTCTCATGAAGATAGCTAGACATCTAGAATACAGAGGTGCCACCTGGCGATGGTCGGAGTCTCAAAAATGTGTAATGCTTTTCCTACAAGAGTCTTTAATCAGCTTACAGTATTATTTACTTTAATGATGTTTGGAGGTTGGAATGATGTTTAAGGTTAAAAAGTAACGGTGTAGGACCACGACATCACATAGCCTTAGCTTTATAGCTGGTAGGAAGAGGCGTCATCTATCGATAGTCTGAGAAAACAATTTTGTCCCATGTTTGATATTTTCACGGTATTGAAGACGTGAGCATTTATTTACTTAGGATTTCTATATCGATAAATTTACAAGCCTATTTAGACCCTAACTCTTTGAACTATCTGAAAATAATTGAAAAATAATTTTTTTCTTATATAAAGGTGCCAAGGTTAGCACCTTCGAGCTGGTAGCCATAAACAAAATAATTCCGTTTTGTTGATGGCCTAACAGTGGACTCTGTGTGTCCACTCCATCGAAGTTCGGCCATAGCCGGTAGATGTATATATGTTTTTGTTTGTTTGTTCATTAAATGACTTTTTATTTATTTATATTTTTGTTGATGACTTTAAATATTGAATATCATTTGAATTTAATTTAATAAATTTGCAATTACCTCCAGCTGTGGTGTGCTTCGGTCAGAATTTAATATTTTTATACAAATTACAAGGGAGCATGTTATAAAAACACGCACATACAGTCGAACACAGACACACGCACTCACAAATTCCACATTCTATTACAAACACACACACACACCATGTGTGTGTTGTTACAAAATTTTTTTGTTAAAAAAATATTACATTTTTTATTGAATTTACGAAAATTAATTGCTTTCATACGCAAAAAACATGGATTTTTGCAGATTGGCAACAAACGACAATAACAACAACATCATATCCACCGAAATTGAACTGGATATCGTTCCCACACCATAATATGTAAATAAATATATCAGATTAATGTTTTAAATGCCAAATACAATGTTTATTTGTGGTAGTGGTAAATATTTTCGGTTTTTTGCATTTTGACAAATTTATGGGAGATTTTTTGTTCGCATGAGACAATTACAGGCAGGAAAAAAATACATCAAAGACCTTGTTATGGAAAGCTAACAAAGGTCACCTAAAGAAGACAGAACGGATGCCCTATAAAAATCAGAAGAGAAGAGTTTTTAATAAGAGGCCAGGAGGGAAGACCAGGGGGAACTTTTTATAGACCTCTTTAAAATGGCCAGAAGGAAATTCTTATTGATGAGAATCTCTTATAGAAGGTTAAGAGGGGTTTCCTGAATGATTTCTTTTAGAAACATATTGGGTGGTGTAGGGGATGATAGATACCAAGCAACGGCTCTGATTGGCTTTAACATGACGAAATCCCGGCTTTTCTTAGTCCCCTTTTCATCTCAATTTTGGACACTGACCTCCCCGCGGTTCCACCTGGGGTAGTTATTTTCATCACCCGATGAAATAGTGAACTAATATGTGCCGCGAGTTCACCCTTAAGAACTATAAAAAATGGGTTGAGGCGTCGGGTTATCCAACCTTCTATGAAAAAGCAAAGAAATAGAAAACCAAACCCCCTAATGTTGACGACCCCCGCAAACGTATAAAGGACCACGATCTGCGAATCTGCACTTGGAATGTGCGCACGTTGTACAGAACGTGCGCACATTCCAAGTGTAGATTAGAGGAAATGCTATGGAAGAGGACTGGCGTAAGTAAATCAAGTGATTACGCCCTGTATTATAGCTGCTATGAAACGAGACATGAATTGGTCTGCGGGTTTATGGTTAACAGGAGAATAAAAGACCTCGTGTCCAGATTCACTCCAGTAGATGAGCGAATTGCTATAATTCCTATAAATGTAAAGTTCTTCTACATCAGTCTCATTTGCGCCCATGCTCCGACCGAAGATAAAGACAAACAGACCAAAGATATATTTTAAAATTCTGCTAGGAGATTTTAATGCAAAAATCGGAAAGGAAAATATCTTTCGCCACACCGTCGGAAAATTCAGCCTCCATGAAGAAACATCAGACAACGGCATGAGGTTGATTGACTTCGCGGCAGCAACTCGATATACGCAAGGGCACTTGGATTTCTCCCGATCGTACAACGAGAACTAGAATCGATCATGTTGTGATAGACGGAAGCCATTCATCCAGTGTTTTAGACGTCCGATCGATTCGAGGAGCGAATATCGATTCGGACCATTACCTTGTGGCAGACAAGGTACGCACCGGTCTTAATGTAGCAGCAAAGGTGCGTCGAAAAGCTGCAAACGCAACAGATAACAGAAGCCTACTCCGCTCAACTTACCCAACTGCATGAGCAAATCGAGGTATACAGGAGTCTGTATGAAGTCCGAAAATTCTATCAACGGGTAAAACACCAAACTCAGGGCTTGTGTGCAGGCACATCCTCCTGTAGATATGAAGAAGGAAACCTGGTGACAGATACAGACAGCGTGCTGAGGGCCTGGAAGGAGCATTTTGAAATACTTCTAGTATCAACTAGTAGCGGTGAAGAGGACACCTCAGAACCAATAATAGATAAAGGTATAGAGTGTATACCACCTAGCCAAGATGAAGTCAGAATGAATTTTTATTACAGAGGAAAGCTAGAAGAGACTTCTTATAGAAGTTTAGAAAGGGATTCTTAGATGGAATTTTTTTATAAAAGACCAGAAGGGAATGTTTATTGTAGGTAAGAAGGGACTTCTTATAGATATCCAGAAGGAAAATCTTATAGATAGCCAAATGGGACCTTCTTTAGAAGGTGAGACTTGACCTCTTATAGAAGGGACTTCTTATAGAAGTTCAGAAGGATTTTTTATAGAAAGCAAGAACGGAAATCTTATAGACAACCAGAAGGGACTTTTTATAGAAGTTCAGAAAGGTCTTGTTATAGAAGTTCAGAAGAGACTTTTTATATAATGCCAGAAGGGACTTCTTATAGATGGTCAGATGGGACTTCTTGTAAAAGTACAGATGGACTGATTTTAGAAGGGCCGAAGGGACTTCTTTTAGAAATCTAAAAGAGACTTCTTATAGATGCCCACATGGGACAAGAAGTCCATACTACATGTGGTATGCCAGAGGCGCTTCTTGTGGAAGACTGGTAAGGACTTCTTATAGATGACCAGTGGAAATTTCATATACAAGTTATGAAGCGACTTCTTAATGAAGCTCAGAAGGGACTTATTTAAGAAGGCCAGAAGGGACTCCTTATGGAAGACTTGAAGGGACTTTTTGAAAGACCAAAAGGAATTTCTTATGAGAGGAAGCTTCTTAGAAGTTAAGACGGGACTTCTTTATAAACGCCAGGAGAAACTTCTTATAGAAAACCTGAAAAGATTTCTTATAGAAGACTTGAATGAACTTCTTATAGAATACCTAAAGATAATACTTATAGAAGGCCAGAAGAGACTTCTTATAGAAGGCCAGAAGGGACTTCTTATAAAAGGCCTGCAGGGACTTCTTATAGAAGACCAGAAAGGACTTCTTATAGAAGGCCAGAAGGGACTTCATATTGAAGAAGGGACTTCATATTGAAGAAGGGACTTCATATTGAAGAAGGGACTTCATATTGAAGAAGGGACTTCATATTGAAGAAGGGACTTCTTATAGAAGTCCAGAAGAGACTAAGTATAGAAGCCCAGAAGTGACTTCTTATAAAACCCAAAAGGGACTTCTTATAGATGACCAGAAGGGACTTCATATTGAAGGCCAAAAGGGACATGAAGCCCGTTCTTCATATGGTATGCCAGATAGACTTCTTGTGGAAGAACAGTAGAAGTTAATAAGGGACTTCTAAATAAAGGTCAGGTGGGATTTATTTAAGAAGACCTGAAGGGACTTCTTATCGAAGAAAATAATTTATTTTTTATAGAATTCTGAAATGAATAGCCTGTGGAAATTTCTTATATAATTTAAGACTGCACTTCTTTATGTAGGTTTAGGACTTCTTATAGAAGACCTGAATGGACTTCATATTGATTACCTGAAGATAATTCTTACCAAAGAAATGAATAGACTTTTTATGGGAATCCTGAAGGGTTTTGAAAAGACTTCTTATAGAAGAGTGAAGTGAAAGAACTTCATATAGAATACCGGAAGAGAATACTAATAAAAAAGACCTGAAGGAACTTCTTAAAGAAGAAATGAATAGACTTTTTGTAGGAATCCAGAAGGGACTTTCTATAAGAGTCCAGAATCTCTTCTGGATAAAATTGATAGAAAACCGTGAAGGATTTCTCAGTAATATCCAATTTTCGTATAAAATATCAGATTTGTTTGCATAGAAGAACAGTCTTTCAAATTGAAAAAAAACTGCGCAAAATATCGGCTCCCCTGGAAATCTTTTCTAAGCTGGGCTTATGGATCGAAAGTTCTGTCACAAGCCAGCTAAGTAAGTAAGACCAATAGCAGTTCTTTAGAAGACATAGGATTCCTTATATAAGATCAATAGATCTTCTTATAGAAAGTCGGGAAGTCCTGTTACAGAAGACGGTTAAAGGTCGAAATTGATATTAATAGAAGCCAGACAGTAGGAAGTTTTTATAAATGACCAAGAAGACCCAGATTTCTTCCTGTCGAAGACAAAGGTTATTATTGAAAAAGCGCGAGGGAATTTTTTGGAGGACCAAGTGGTATTTTTAGATTAAAGTTTTCTTTTTAAAGTCTGTTCTAGAAAATTAGAAGACCTCCTATTTTGTCTACCATTTCCACAATTACAACATAATATGTTACAGACTCTATTAAAATTGAATAGTGATTAAAACAATACAACAACAGCAATCCTAAGTTGATTAAATATGTATCACTCAATACTTAAGCTTCTTCTTCTCCTTTTGTTTTCAACACGCCTCACTACTCGCAAATCCGGTTTTTGTTTTCTAAAATTATTGTTGTCTGAACCTTTGCTCCGAATTTCATTTGATTGTCTTCTGCTGTTGAAAATTATCCTCGCTTTGAATGAACGAATGAATGATGGATTGAATGTACCAATTTAAATGTATAAATCAAGTAATTGATTGCATTTCAGGACAATGGATGGCCTAACAACTGACGAACCATACAAACAACCCCTCTTCGGAAAGTAGAGAAAGAAAAGGATTGCACTTTTAAATATTGTTCGAAAGCCGGTTTGTTCTCGGTGGTTTTGGGTCATTTTCATGGATATATGCCAATGCAAATTTTTGTGTGCTGCCCCTGAAAATGAGCATAGCAGTTGTGTGTTGAGGTCGGTGTGTGTGTGAGTGAGTGTCCTCGACAATGTACTTAATAAAATTAAAAGGGGGTTATATGAGAGATTACACGTTTAGAGCGGATTAAAAAGGGGTTCAATTGTAAAGGACTTAGAGGGGATTGTGGTAGTTAAAAGCAATAAAAAACAAAAGAATTATTTGTGGAAAGATTTTGAGAAAGTGTTAAATTCATTTTGATGAAGCTGGGAAAAATAATTTCAAAATTGAATGTCTTCTGATATATTTTATACTTCATATTTTGAATATTATCCAACGAAGAAGAATCTTCGTAAAATACCTCATATATAGGTTCTCCTTGCATTTATTTGTGTGTATATAATACGTACATGGAAATATATATGTATGTGTGCATATGCCTTATATTATTGCAATCACACCACATGACATGAATGCTCCTGTCGATGCTGCCTGTTGTTCATTTACACTCGACAACAAAAAGGCAAATGAATTTGTAAACTTCTTGTTGAAGGACTTTCAAAATACAAAGGGTCGGGAGAGCGAAAAACACAATATCCTTTCAAAGGAAATCGCTACATGGTACACCAACATGTATTTCATCGCGAACTCGCCGAGCTGGATGAGATGGAATATGAAATCATCCTTTCTGGTTAACAAAACAATGATTGTTGTTTTGTTTTTTCGTTGTGAATTCAAGGTACTTGAAAAGTCAAAAGCATGAATAGTGAATGAGTTTAACAATGTTGCCATTTTCGCTGATTCCATTCATTATTACACAATTACACAAATGTAATTTATATAATTTATAATTATTATTTTTATTTTTTAATGAAACACTTTTTTTAAATTCAGATTATTATTTAAAGGGAGTGGAGTTGTTAAGAGAAGTTAACATAATTTATGATTACGCCTGGAAGTATGCTTTAATTTTTAAATAATTATTGTTTTTCTGTTTATTTTGTAGATACTATATGTACATAGATGGCGCCAATTTTAGAGTGAAGATCAACAAACACAATTTCACAGGTAAAATATATAAAGTATATTTTATTGACATATACTTATTTGTCCACAAAATATCTAACCTACATACATCCAACGGTCAATAAGCAAAAAAGCATACCTAGATCAAAAACCGTGGTACATTTGTGCCCACACAAAGCTAGCGTTGTAACTCATTAAAAAATTGCAATATTGTACGGGTTTTTGTGTTTTAAAATTATTCAAAACGGATCTGGTCTAAATGTAGGAACTATATATATATATAAATCCATGTTTTACAACCAGTGAGCGGAGCAATATAGTCGGACGTGGCCAACCGTACGATACCCAATATTACTTATATTCAGTACAGTCATTCTAAATAGTTGTCCATATTCCCTTTACCGTGGGTTGTGTTGTTCGGCTCAGGGTCGTACGAAATGAATTTGTTCACAGTAAATTTATGTTTACAACAGCGAATTTTTTCATTTAAGCGTAACTCCCGAGTGCAGAAGACAATATAATTGGTATCGATTTAAAGGTCAACCACACCTCTATCAACTTCTCCTTCAATCGAATTGGCTCCAATTTGATGTTAGGCATTCTCATTGAGCTAAAACTTCCTACGTGAAATGTTTCGAGTTAGTTCCTAAAAAAACAATACCCAATATTATCAATATTGATCCAAGCGTTCGGGTAGCCCCCATAGGGTATATACATAACAATAAAATTGTGCCTCATTGAAATATTGGTTTTACACCTCAGACCAAATAATTTTCAGAAAATTTGGAGTCGATTTCCAAATGTCCGTCCGTGTGTCTGGGTGTAACCGATTCCATCCAAGCTTTGCACTTCGTAATATTTCTTCCAAACTTAGTTCAAGTGCAAAGATGGGGAATATCGGACGACTCCTTCTGGTACTTCAGTACTTCCTTGAAACCGCATGCACATCAAATGATTTTGATAATTACGCGATTTTAGACGCAATTTAAAATGTATATTTCATAATATAGTTTTATTTTAAGATTTATTCCTATTTATAGAACCCCAAGATTTATCGAAAGGGTCTTGATATAATCCGCTTTATACACAAAAAGCGAAATACGGGTAAAATAGCAGAATAACACCAACATATTTTCTGAAATTTCTTGCATAAAATTAAAAAATAAATATGATGACATTATTATTTCGAACCAAAAACAAATATTTTTCCTCAATATCTTAATTTGTTGTCGCTGTAATTTACAAACCGTTACACGAACTTATGTGATTTTGAAATCATTTTATTCATCATGGTGTTTAGATTATTTAGATATTTTTAAATTAATTTTTAGGTTGATACATGTCATTAATATAATGAAATTAATATATTCATATTCTTATTTTACGGAGGAAGATATATATCAGTTTTTGGTCAATATAATAAACGGCGTAATTTTAAGATTTTTTTGATATGCCCAAAATTAAAAACTTGATAACTTTTGCGCGCATCAACCAAAAATTTGATCGCGAACGGTTTCGGAGTCAGAACATTTTTTTCTATATATGTACCAAAAATCATTGATGTACCACAAAAACAAAAAAACTGATTTTTTGAAAATAGGATATTAAAAAATTGGCAATATTGACCATATATGTATATAATCTTAACGATATATTTGTTCAAAGTAAATAATTCAAATTTATGGACTTAGAAATATGTACACCCTTCACCACACTGTGGTACAGGGTATTATGTCTTTGTGCATATGTTTGTAACAAGCAAAAGGAAACGAGTCAGACACATGGTTCCTTTTGAGAATATGCATAAAATCACTTTCTGAGGCGATTTATGCATGTCCGTACGTCTGTCCATGTTAAATTGTAAACAAATTACAGGTTGGATTTATGATGCGAATTGGATAATATTTGACACAAGGAGGACCCTATTGAAATTGGAAAAATCGGTTCAGATGTAAATATAGCTCCCATATGCACCAAATACATAAAGTCAGGCCGATTGGCACAAATTTTTGCACAGCGTACTGAAGATACTATAGTATAACATGTGTCATATTAATTTAATGTAAATTATGCACCAAACTCCCCATGTTTGTCAGATTGACATGCAATTTAGCACAACGAACAAAATTGGGCATAGAATTAAGTAATTGCGTTTTTTAGAAGTACAGACATAGCCCATATTTTCGCATATTTCACTTCATCCAATTTCATGCTAATGTTCCTCCAAAAATACGACGTCTGTTAGGATGCACCTTTTGATAAACCCATAGTAGTGAAGGGTATCATGTAGTCGGCCCCGTCAGATTTTACTACTCTGTTTTTTATCGAATTAAAGTTTTTCTAAAAAAAAAATCTTGAAAAACTATTTTTATACATGATAATTATATTATCATGGTATTTATTATACGAATTACTACTTTTTTCGTAGGATTGATCTGCGAACAAACGGCAATCCCCTTATTAATAAGTAAGATTTATGCTCTATTCGTTCAGCCTATATAGAAATGGATGTACAGAGCATCTCTCTTAAATATTGCAATCTTTTAACTTTTATGCATTTTTTGTGTGTTGTTGTGATTAATCAAAGTTGTTCCTTGTGATCGCAGTTGCTCCTTCCGCTCTCTGGAAAATCAAAATACCAGAGGTTTACTCGGGTATGAATTAGAATTACTAACTTCGCCCAAAACGTAAATACCTACCAATTGTATTTGTCCTCGTTTAAACTATATCTTTGTATGTACATGTTAACGTATTAAATTTTGGAACAAATCGGAATAATTTCAAGTAATCGCATCCGCAATTCGTACAGTTTTATCCAGAAACTCACTTTCATAATTCGGCTATTTGTTCAAATAAACAATAATTAGATATGCTCAGTATCAGAGCATTTTAATAATATTTATACACATTTATTAAAATATATAAAATTTACACATTTAAAGTGTACAACTTAATTCATAATAATATTCCCTTTTATTTTGTTTGCAAATTTCATTCAAACATTCATTCCCGATTGAATGAATGAAATGTGACAAAAACACTGCCGAGCATGATTACATTTTGAACGCATTCTCTGCTTTCATTTTTTATTACATTTCATTATTTCAACTGATTGTTAAATTTCCGGCACAATTAGATTTTCCATAATAATAACAGCAGCAGCAGCAACTACAACAAAAACACAAAACATAATAACAATATTGTCCTTGTTTGCATTGTTGTTTTTGTGTGTTTGTTTTTGCTACATTTCGCAAAGTGAATCTAATTATCTAAAGAATTTTTTGGAGAAAATATTCATTTATAATATCTCTGCGGGATACCGACAACACAACATTTCTGTGGGTGTTACCTTACGGGAAAAATTCCTGCGGCATGTTTGTTGGCACAAAATGTTGCAACAGTTTTTGATGTGAAGAGAGGGCTAGCTGGCTACCCGCCCTTATTGTAAAGTTCATTTCAAACTACTACGGTGTCAAAAAGTCAGTCTATGGATCATAAATTACAACATTGTTGTAAAGTGTTCTGAATAAACACTTGTTAAGTGTGAAAACATTATGCATATACATACATGTGTATGAGTGTATGTGGGGTTCAATGTGTGTTACCTTCATCGTCTCACATCATTAATTTTTTCCTGTCACAAGACTGGATGCTTCTTTCAAATATGTGCCAGTTTAAGAGAAGGTGGATATTTATTTACCTATATTGCGGATACTGGACATATTATTGCGGATACTGGACATATTATATATAAATTGAAATATATATAAACAAGGACAATTTTAAATCTCAGTTTTTCAAATTTCACATAAGATCTCATAACAGACCAATATTTTTTATTTCTCAATTCAGAAAATGTCCTTTCTACTTTTTATTTTCAAGAATATCCCAGTAAATATCTAATTAAAGCTTCATCTTCATTTGATGGATGGACAATTGTATTACTCATTAAGAACTACCTCAAACTAAAGTTCCAATGAACTTGAATTTTTGGCAACATGCTTGTAGCGAGCTTTTCTGTCTCCTTCATCTTCATCATAACATCCATTATGTTTTCCTAACTAATGCTAGACTAATACATTTCTTCTATATTTTTACGAAAACAATAACTAAAACTTTTAGACAATGAAACTAATAATTTTTCCTAGACAAGCACACACACACGCATACATTCATATAAAACTTTCTTATACTAATGTTAATTATGATGTATTGTGTTAGCAGAACAACAGGTCTGCTTGCCAGAACAAGGGTCACAATTACCATTTGTGTCATTGTTGTTGAAATCAGAACAAAAAAACAAAAGGATGTCGTGAAATTATTGTTATTGTCTTTCGACAGGAATTTACCTTCATGGAAATTAGTAACAACATGTTTTTTCTATCACAGATTAATTTTAGTGTGACATACGATTTAATTTTGACAACCTGATGAATGATGGCGGTAACAATTATTTTGTGATTACAATCAAGGACAAGCATTTTTTTATTTTAGACGATCCATGTTATATTTTTGGAGAATATATCGATTTCTTGTCATTGAGGACCCTATCTAGAATTTAATGACCGACATTTTTGTAGAATATTTTGAGGTCAACAAATTTTGTCTTATAGTAATTAGTTTATGGGTCTAAAATCAGTAGTGTTGGCGGGTAATTTGGGATAACATTTGTATTTTGTTTTTCTAAATAGTCAGGCTGAATCCCAGTTTGCTGTTTTTATAAAAAAAAAAAACAACTATTTATTAGTGGGGAGTGTATGTATGAATGTATGTTCGCCGAGGGGTAAGATAGGGAAGACTGTAGTTTCGGATCTCGCCACTGATCCTCATCAGTTTCCTTAGTTTTTTGTTGGGATATTCTTCCCAGAAGTTATTTTTAGCTTCTTTACAAAAAACCTTTCATACCCAAATGTCTCTTGTAACAAATGGAAGTACTTACGTTACCAGCGATATCACCTCTATGAGAAGTTCGTTGGTAGTAAATTTCATCCTCAGGTTATGTGCAGCAAATTTAAAGAAGTTGCCTTGTCAGTGAAACAACGGTTTGATTAAAATGTCGATAACATCGCTTCCGTTTCGGCGTCAGCTTAATGGCGTTCTAAAATTAGTAATGTTCATGGCTTACAGTCCATACAAAATTTGGTATGTGGGTGAAATATACCTACTCTGACATCCCTATATTTTATATCAGATTAAATATCAGCCATCCCGTTCTAATAAACCTGGCAACTTTTCATGGTCATGTCTTCCCGCAGTCTATATATACGTAAATAAATAAAATGTTTTGGTCCATTTTACTTCCTAAATATTGTGCGACATAATATAATAGAAAACTAGTGTGCACAGAAGTATAGTCGGACGGTACCGGCCATATGACACCCTACACAACTACCACCAAAATCAAATTACTTGCAGTTCTATATTCTTAGCCTGGGCAATATGTCGAGATATTTGCACCCTCTTGAACGATTATAGGTCAGCAGCTCAACTTTGTCCCATGTGAATATTGACGCAATAGAATAAAAATTTGGTCACTTTAGGTTCTGATTGAGTTGATCCACGGAATATTGAACGATTATCAACTAAACAGCCGTTCTAAGTGTTTGGTCAGATTTCCTTCATCGTGTAAAGTATATGAGCACGACTAGAAAATCTAACAAAAATACAATTTTAGGTTCATTGTACCCCTCAAATATCATATCAACATCATGAAAATTATAGGCATCGTCCTTGACCATAACCGGAACTTCATGTAAACGTTCAAAGCGATCAGCGCACCATTTCCGCCCTCTAGTGGGGTAATAGTAATACTAAACGATATTATAAATATTTACGTAAAATTCGCACATCCGAGTTCATACAACAATCAATTTAAAAGTCTACCAATCCTCTTGGATATACTTTCCACTTCTCGGGTAATACAAATGTTGTCATTTTTCACACAAAAGTCTGGGTTCACTTGATACACTAAATATTGACAGATCTTTATCAAAACTGTCATGCTTATTCTTTGATCAGACCCCCTTCCCCATGTAAAATGTCGTGATGTTCGGGTCATAATTGTGGTCTCTAGAGCGACCAGAAAAACAGACAAAAAGAAAGTTTTTGGTCCAATTTATCCTCTAAACATCATTACCATTTTGGTACTTACCGAAATTGCATGCAAAATTTCGTGTCGATTGGTCCATAACTGTGGCCTGTATCGGAGTTAGAAATTATAAGGGAAAGATTGGGTACAAAAAGTTCGGCTCGACCGAACTTAGCCACTGTTTTACTTGTTTCAACTAAAGTGGCCACACCTAGCACCTAGCCACATTTTCCAACTTAAGTTATTATAAGTTGACATTTCGCATTCTTTCGAGGATAAATTACACCATCTAATTTAGCATTTGCTCTGAGGATACGAGATGTCCCCTAATATTGAAGACATCTTTTTTAAACGAATTGTCAGTAGTTAGAGGATAAAATACACCATACAGGACATTTACTTAGTTTTTAATTATAAATTCAGATATCGGTATTAGAACATTAAATGTTTTTGAGTGTTTTTTCTGTGTGAATTGGGAAGTTTAGGATTTCAAAGTTTTTGTGAGCTATTCGTGATTGAATAAATAAATTTATAATTTTCTCTTGATAGGTCTTATGAGTCGAATTTGATGCAGTGTACCAAATACATCGGATGACAATATATATGGGGATTCTATCTAATATAGAACCAATTTCCAGAAATTTTTCATAAGGTTCGTTCTGGGATCAGAACTCTGTTCAATTGAACCTATACCCTCATGATATATATGAATCCTTGTAAATTGGCTTAAAATCTCGAAATAGATCATCAACACTATCTATGAACATATTTTACCTCTTGCATCAATTCCAAAATAGATTAATAACAATTTTTAATTTTTCTAACATCTTCCTTATGTAATTTTTCTTCTAAACGTCAAATATCCTCCTCCAGCTTCCCAAATGCAAATATTTTTTTATGCGAAGTTGATTTCCGTAAGAGCAGCAATAAATGTTTATCACATTTCCTTAAATAATTTGTCTCTCATTCATCGTTTACAATTGTTTTATAAGTCATTATATTCCAATCTTTTGTCATATCCGCCCGCCATGGGTCTCTGTTGTCCGGAGCACAACAACAACAGCAAAGTTAACAGGAGCAGAAAAATAAATGAATAGAGGAATTGAGTTGTCAAAGGAGGCCGACGAAGCTAACTCCCCCAGATGGTGTTTTTCCATTATGGAGAGATGAAGGTGGTGATGGTGGTGGAGGAGTAGGACGTGATGGTGGTGTTGATTGTGATGATGATGACGATGTATTTACAAAAACAAATTCCGTTTTTCCTGAACAATTTCAACATTTCTATTTTGTTTATTAGTCGTGCTACTACCACGACGACGACGAGGACTACTGCCGAACATAAATAAATGAATGAATGGGAATTGAAATGAAATGAAACACAGCGCCGAATGAATGCTGCCATTCAAAGATGTTTGAATGTTTTGCATGTGAGGAGTAGAGCTGCGGATGGATGGGGCAAAGCTTGGCGAATGGACACAAAGGACCTTTTGTGTCTAAACATAATGCATTGTGTAAAATGACCGAACGACCCTTCTAAATGCTGAATGCGTACTTTGTTGTTGTTGTTCTACTTTGTTTTTTGTATTGGACTGCGTCCACATCAAAGGATGTCCATTTTTCAATGGAGGTAACAAGTAAAGGCGTTCCTTGGCCATAATAATTGATAGCATCATCATCATCATGCATTGATTCAAATGTTGGAGAGTTCAAAAAAAAAAAAACAACTCCATGGTAATGGAAATTGAAGATGTTTTCTTGGTCGTTTTGTTGTTGTTTTTTTTTTTTTAAACATCTCAAGTCGACCATAGCTGTGTACAAAAGTGACCAATAGAACAATATGTTCCGGAAATTTTAGAGGAGATGAGATTTTTTGGCTGCTTTTGTAGAGATTTATGGATTTCAAGTTTATTTTATTTTCGTTTGTTCGCAATTCAAACAAACAAATGAACATTGAAATGCTATATTGTAATTGACTTAATGAAGAGTGGCCTCACCCCTCTAGAAATGTCTTTGAGTGGGCTTGAAAAGAAAATCATAATTTCGCTAAGTAGAGCTGAAGACTTTTAGCAACTTTTCGAGATAAGTCAAAAAAACGTAATACTTGAAAAAAGTCTTCTTTAATAATCCACGCCTTTGATAAGCCTTGATAAAAGCCTTCTTTAAAAATCCACGCCTTGGATAAGCCCTGAAAAAAGTCTTCTTTAAAAATCCACGCCTTGGATAAGCCTTGAAAAAAGACTTCTTTAAAAATCCACGCCTCTTCCAAGGCTTGAAAAAAGTCTTCTTTAAAAATCCACGCCTTGGATAAGCCTTGAAAAAAGTCTTCTTTAAAAATCCACGCCTTGGATAAGCCCTGAAAAAATTATGAAAAAATATTTTCTAAAAATCGACACCTGTTTTAGTTAACTAAAATATATTCTTTAAAAAAATCCACTCCTCTTTTATTCCTTAAAATATTTTTTACAGAATCCACAAATAAACATGAAGCCAGCGATTATCGAAAAACCATATAATTGTTCAGAAAGAATGTAAGCAAATAAGAAGACGACGATGATGAATGTATTGTTCCAAGTTTGAATTTTAGCCAAATAAATTAGTGAATTAACCATATTAAGAAATGTCTAACATTAAATTAAATTTAAATTTGCCTTAAAAAGAAATAAAAATAAAGAGATTTTTCTTTTGAAAACTAAAAACCAAATTGTTCTTATTTTGTTGGTTGGGCTTTAAAAAGAGGGTAAGTATAGGGGATCCGAAAAATAGTGAAGGACATTTTTTATCTCAAAAGAATGCCCCAATAACAGTCTAACAACCTCCATTTCGTTTGTCGTATCGAACACAATTTTTGCCAAAACGAGAAAATTGCATTCTTTTGCAATTGCATATACCAAATTTCCCAAAAATACCAGGCGCCCAGAATCAGTACAGTAGGTGTCTGCCAGAATTTTTTATTTTTTGGCGCCTGAAAGTATGCTCTGAATTTTTGCTATGGCAATGCCAACAAAAATTCAGAATTTGTACTTTTTTCTGATCTGGCAATGCCATACTTTCAGGCGCCAAAAAATTAAAAAACTTTCTGGGCGACACATACTGTACTTATTCTGGGCGCCTGGTATTTTTCGGAAATTTGGTATATGAGAATGAAATTTTCTCGTTTTCGGAAAAATTGTGTTCAGTAAGACTAACAAAAGCGATGTTCGATTGCATGGTTTCTAATAAGTATTGTTTTTTTTTTATTTTTTCCGGCATACACTTACTGTTCGATTCTGGGCGCCTGGTATTTTTGTGAATTTTTGGGAAAATGTGGTCGCCATGTAACTTTTTTTATTTTTCTTGTAATTTGATCCCAACGACTATTACTTACTAATTGATCGGTGAACTACCTACCTACCCCATTGTAAATAACAAAGCTTGGTTTTTAATTTTTTGTATTTAGTTTTTATTTATGTATTTTTTAATATGTGTTTAAAAGTAAAATACAATTGGGAGCTTAATATTAAATCCAAGTATCCGCAAAATTGCATTCTTTTGCAATTGCATATACCAAATTTCCCAAAAATACCAGGCGCCCAGAATCAGTACAGTAGGTGTCTGCCAGAATTTTTTATTTTTTGGCGCCTGAAAGTATGCTCTGAATTTTTGCTATGGCAATGCCAACAAAAATTCAGAATTTGTACTTTTTTCTGATCTGGCAATGCCATACTTTCAGGCGCCAAAAAATTAAAAAACTTTCTGGGCGACACATACTGTACTTATTCTGGGCGCCTGGTATTTTTCGGAAATTTGGTATATGAGAATGAAATTTTCTCGTTTTCGGAAAAATTGTGTTCAGTAAGACTAACAAAAGCGATGTTCGATTGCATGGTTTCTAATAAGTATTGTTTTTTTTATTTTTTCCGGCATACACTTACTGTTCGATTCTGGGCGCCTGGTATTTTTGTGAATTTTTGGGAAAATGTGGTCGCCATGTAACTTTTTTTATTTTTCTTGTAATTTGATCCCAACGACTATTACTTACTAATTGATCGGTGAACTACCTACCTACCCCATTGTAAATAACAAAGCTTGGTTTTTAATTTTTTGTATTTAGTTTTTATTTATGTATTTTTTAATATGTGTTTAAAAGTAAAATACAATTGGGAGATTAATATTAAATCCAAAGTATCCGCAATATGTTACGTACCTCACACCAGCCATCCTTCATGTACGGATTATTGCATTTTTGAGGGAAAATTAATTTAGAGATGATCCACAATTAATTTTGATAAAGCAAAGAATTGTATTTGATCTGAAATTCCAGGTTTCTTTTTATCTGCAAAAACTAGGAGTTTTTCTATAGAAAGTCCTTAGGTTAAATGCGAATTGTTTTCTATAAAGAAAAAAATTCTAAGTTCACTGATGAATATAGATTCAAAATTTTGAAATTTTGCAAGTCATAATCCATCTTTCAAACTTAAATCCAATTCGAAAATGGCCATCTCATCTAAAAGAGGCGTAGATTTTTTAAAGATCATTTTTTTATGTCTTAAAAGAAGAGTGGATTTATTACAGAATATTTTTTCAAGTCATACGCCTCCAAAAATATTCTTTAATACATCCACGCCTCTTGTAAGGCCTTGAAATATTCTTTAAAAAAATCCTTGCCTATCAAAGGCCTGAAAAATATATTCTTTAAAAAACCATTGCATATCAAAGGCCTTCTTTAATAAATCCACACCACTTGTAAGGCCATGAAAAAATATTCTTTAAAAAATACACACCAATCAAAGGCCTGAAAAAATATTGTTAAAAAATCAACCTCTAGGAAAACCTTTGAAATATTATTATTTAAAAAATTCAAGCTTGTATTGGTCCTTCAAAAATAATCGTTATTTTTTTCTTACTTTTCTTTTCAGAGACAACCATGGGAACCAGTATTCTAACAGAATTCCATTCAGTCAAATACATCTACAGTGAGACTCTGGAAAATCCCAAGAACACATTTTATGTGAATTTAATATTATACTCATTAATTTAAGTTTAAAATAAAATTAATAAAACATTTTAATAAAAAAATAAAATAGTTTTTCATTAAATATATTGGTTTTATTACAACACTGGCTAAGCTTTGATTTTTTTTGCGACATAGGAAAGGCATAGGAAAGGGTAAAATATCTAGTTTTCTAAGAATGCAATGTAAAACTATTCTTTAAAAAATCTACGCCTAATGCCTCCCTATTTTCTGTAAAAATATTTTTTTAAAAATCTAAGCCTAATGCCTCCCTATTTTCTGTAAAAATATTTTTTTAAAAATCTATGCCTAATGCCTCCCTATTTTCTGTAAAAATATTATTTAAAAAATCCACGCCTAACGCCTCCCTGTTTTCTGTAAACATATTCTTTAAAAAATCTACGCATAACGCCTGCCTAGTCTCTGTAAAAATATTCTTTAAAAAATCTACGCCTAACGCCTCCCTGTTTTCTGTAAAAATATTCTTTAAAAAATCTACTCCTAATGCCTTCCTATTTTCTGTAAAGATATTCTTTAATAATGCCTTCCTATTTTCTCTAAAAACATTCTTTAAAGAATCTACGCCTAATGCCTGCCTAGTCTCTGTAAAAATATTCTTTATAAAATCTACGCCTAACGCCTGCCTAGTCTCTGTAAAAATATTCTTTAAAAAATCTACGCCTAATGCCTACCTATTTTCTGTAACAATATTCTTTAAAAAATTTACGCCTAACGCCTCCCTATTTTCTATAAACATATTCTCTAAAAAATCTACGCCTAATGCCTCCCTGTTTTCTGTAAAAATATTCTTTAAAAAATCTACGCCTAATGCCTTCCTATTTTCTGTAAAGGTATTCTTTAATAATGCCTTCCTATTTTCTCTAAAAACATTCTTTAAAAAATCTACGCCTAATGCCTCCCTATTTTCTGTAAACATATTCTTTAAAAAATCTACGCCTAATGCCTCCCTATTTTCTGTAAACATATTCTTTAAAGAATCTACGCCTAACGCCTGCCTATTCTCTGTAAAAATATTCATTAAAAAATCTACGCCTAATGCCTCCCTATTTTCTTTAAAAAAATATTGTTTAAAACATCTGCGCCTAATGCCTACCTATTTTCTTCAAAATATTCTTTAAAAAATCTATGCCTAATATCTCCCAAGTCTGTGTAAAAATTCTTTTTAAAAACATTCTTTAAAAAATTTACGCCTAATGCCTCCTTAGCCCCTGTAAAATATTCTTTTAAAAATCTATGCCTGATGCCTCCATCTGAACTTCAACAGCAATCTAATTTAATTTTTTTTTCTCAAAAACACAAAATTTCCCGCAATTTAAAGATAGTTTTTCAAAACTAATTAATTTTGTTAATTAAATAATTTTATCAATGCTTTAATATCGATATACATAAAAACTACACATTCTCCCCAAGGCAATAGTAAAAGTTTCACATCAATCCGTGCATTCATTCCGGAGCTATAGCCATTTAAAGTTTACCTTGTGTAAAAAAATAGCGGCTACACGATTCTGTTCGCCTATTACCTGAAATTGAAAAATTGCATGTTCACAAAACAGATAAAGCGAGGATAAGTGTGGTGTGTTACCAGATTGTTTAGTACTTACGTTGAGTGTTTTCATGTGATTTCCAAATTCTGAGCATATTTTTGGGCGCTACATGAAAACCATATCGCATACAAATTTGTAATGAATCTTATTTGAATGTAGGCATGTAAAAGTATGCTCACTATTTGTAAACTAAAAGTGAAACAAACACAAATCAAACGATATGGTAACAATTGCTGACTGAATTCTTTTTTTTTGTTTTTGAAAACTTGAAATTTCTTCATTCGAATTTTTTTTGTGGTAATAGGCAAACAGAATCGTGTAGCCGCTATATTTTGACACAAGGTAAACTTTAAATAGCTATAGCTCCGGAATGAATGCACGGATTGGCATTCAACTTTCACTATATGTTAGGGGAGAATTTGTAGTTTGTATGTTTTACGATATTAAAAAATTTATAAAATTCTTTAAATAATAAAATTAATGATTTTTGAAAAACTGTCTCTAAATTGGGGGAAATTTGTGTTTAAAAAAAATCTATGTCGATGTAGACATGTCCGCCTGTCTATGCGTCCGTTCATACTACTAGGAGGCAGTAGGCATAGATTTTTTAAAGAATATTTTATAGAGACTCGGCGGGCATTAGGCGTAGATTTTTTAAAGAATATTTTGGAGGCACTGGGCGAAGATTATTTAAATAATATTTTGGAGGCATTAGGTGTAAATTGTTTAAAGAATATTTTGGAGGCATTAGGCGTAGATTTTTTTGAAGAATATTTTTTATAGAGACTCGGTAGGCTTTAGGCGTAGATTTTTTAAAGAATATTTTTACAGAAAATAGGGAGGTATTAGGCGTAGATTTTTTAAAGAATATTTTTATAGAAAATATGGAGGCATTAGGCGTAGTTTTTTTAAAGAATATTTTTATAGAAAATATGGAGGCATTAGGCGTAGATTTTTTAAAGAATATTTTTGTAGAAAATATGGAGGCATTAGGCGTAGATTTTTTAAAGAATATTTTTACAGAAAATAGGCAGGAGTTATGCGTAGATTTTTAAAGAATATTTTTACAGAGACATGGGAGATAATAGGCGTATATTTTTAAAGAATATTTTTACAGAGACTTGGAGGCTAGATAGGCATTAGGCGTAGATTTTTTTAAGAATATTTTAGAGGAAATATGGAGGCATTAGGCGTAGATTTTTTAAAGAATATTTTTATAGAAAATATGGAGGCATTAGGCGTAGATTTTTTAAAGAATATTTTTACAGAAAATAGGCAGGCATTAGGCGTAGATTTTTTAAAGAATATTTTTACAGAAAATAGGCAGGCTTTATGCGTAGATTTTTAAAGAATATTTTTACAGAAAATAGGCAGGCGTTATGCGTAGATTTTTAAAGAATATTTTTACAGAAAATAGGCAGACGTTATGCGTAGATTTTTAAAGAATATTTTTACAGAGACATGGGAGATATTAGGCGTAGATTTTTAAGGAATATTTTTACAGAGACTTGGAGGCTAGATAGGCATTAGGCGTAGATTTTTTAAAGAATATTTTAGAGGAAAAAGGGAGGCATTAGGCGTAGATTTTTTAAAGAATATTTTAGAGGAAATAGGGGGGCATTAGGCGTAGATTTTTTAAAGAATATTTTAGAGGAAATAGGGCGTAGATTTTTTAAAGAATATTTTAGAGGAAATAGGGCGTAGATTTCTTAAAGAATATTTTAGAGGAAATAGGGCGTAGATTTCTTAAAGAATATTTTAGAGGAAATAGGGCGTAGATTTTTTAAAGAATATTTTCGAGTAAATAGGGCGTAGATTTTTTAAAGAATATTTTAGAGGAAATAGGGCGTAGATTTTTTAAAGAATATTTTAGAGGAAATAGGGCGTAGATTTTTTAAAGAATATTTTAGAGGAAATAGGGCGTAGATTTTTTAAAGAATATTTTTATAGAAAATATGGAGGCATTAGGCGTAGATTTTTTAAAGATTATTTTTACAGAAAATAGGCAGGCATTAGGCGTAGATTTTTTAAAGAATATTTTTACAGAAAATAGGCAGACGTTATGCGTAGATTTTTAAAGAATATTTTTACAGAGACATGGGAGATATTAGGCGTAGATTTTTAAGGAATATTTTTACAGAGACTTGGAGGCTAGATAGGCATTAGGCGTAGATTTTTTAAAGAATATTTTAGAGGAAAAAGGGAGGCATTAGGCGTAGATTTTTTAAAGAATATTTTAGAGGAAATAGGGGGGCATTAGGCGTAGATTTTTTAAAGAATATTTTAGAGGAAATAGGGCGTAGATTTTTTAAAGAATATTTTAGAGGAAATAGGGCGTAGATTTTTTAAAGAATATTTTAGAGGAAATAGGGCGTAGATTTTTTAAAGAATATTTTAGAGGAAATAGGGCGTAGATTTTTTAAAGAATATTTTAGAGGAAATAGGGCGTAGATTTTTTAAAGAATATTTTAGAGGAAATAGGGCGTAGATTTCTTAAAGAATATTTTAGAGGAAATAGGGCGTAGATTTCTTAAAGAATATTTTAGAGGAAATAGGGCGTAGATTTTTTAAAGAATATTTTCGAGTAAATAGGCGTAGATTTTTTAAAGAATATTTTAGAGGAAATAGGGCGTAGATTTTTTAAAGAATATATTAGAGGAAATAGGGCGTAGATTTCTTAAAGAATATTTTAGAGGAAATAGGGCGTAGATTTTTTAAAGAATATTTTAGAGGAAATAGGGCGTAGATTTTTTAAAGAATATTTTAGAGGAAATAGGGCGTAGATTTTTTAAAGAATATTTTAGAGGAAATAGGGCGTAGATTTTTTAAAGAATATTTTAGAGGAAATAGGGCGTAGATTTTTAAAAGAATATTTTAGAGGAAATAGGGAGGCATTAGGCGTAGATTTTTTAAAGAATATTTTAGAGGAAATAGGGAGGCATTAGGCGTAGATTTTTTTCAAAGAAAATACTTGGGAGATATTAGGCGTAGATTTTTTCAAAGAAAATAATTGGGAGATATTAGGCGTAGATTTTTTCAAAGAAAATACTTGGGAGATATTAGGCGTAGATTTTTTCAAAGAAAATACTTGGGAGATATTAGGCGTAGATTTTTTCAAAGAAAATACTTGGGAGATATTAGGCGTAGATTTTTTCAAAGAAAATACTTGGGAGATATTAGGCGTAGATTTTTTCAAAGAAAATACTTGGGAGATATTAGGCGTAGATTTTTTCAAAGAAAATACTTGGGAGATATTAGGCGTAGATTTTTTCAAAGAAAATACTTGGGATATATTAGGCGTAGATTTTTTAAGGAACATTTTTAGACATACTAGGGAGGCATAAGGCGTAGATTTTTTTAAAGAAAAGACTTAGGAGATATTAGGCGTAGATTTTTAAAGAATAGACTTAGGAGATATTAGGCGTAGATTTTTAAAGAAAAGACTTAGGAGATATTAGGCGTAGATTTTTAAAGAAAAGACTTAGGAGATATTAGGCGTAGATTTTTAAAGAAAAGACTTAGGATATATTATGCGTAGATTTTTAAAGAAAAGACTTAGGAGATGTTAGGCGTAGATTTTTAAAGAAAAGAAAGAATATAAAAGCAATATGCGTGGATTTTTAAGGACATTTGGTACTTACCCCTTTCTAATCCTATTTCAATAAAAAAAGTATTTTATATCTTCGAAAAAAATATTTTTTTTATTAAATTATTTCTTTTGACAGATTTCCACACCACCCAGGAGGTACTGTCATAGTGGCGCGTTAACCCAATTTATTTTAAATGGCTGGTTCCCCAAATAGGCCTATCCACCATTTAATTTTTTTGTAATGGAATTTTATTTTGTGAGGAGTTTTTTTTAATGTCAAGAGGATTTCGATTATTTTTCAGAGGGGGTGAAGGGAGGAAGACATTATTATCCATTCCAAAATTGTTACGAGAGAAAATTATGAAGTAATATGTTTTTACAAAAGAAACGGACGGATAGGCTAAGAAAGAAATTCGAGGAGAATGGATCTTCTATGTCTTCAAAAACAGAGGTATTGCAAATGAAGTTTTGGAAAAAATCTCTTGGAATCGTATTATAGAAATATTTTCTTTATGAATTGGGGAGAACAACAGCATTATTTAAAAAAAATATTGTAAAATGTAACTTTTGACATTTTTTTTTAGTTTTGAGGTCCCCACAAAATAAAACCCAGCTGAAAGAGAAAAATTATAAATATGATCAAGAGATATATAGATTATTTATAAAAAAATTTTTTTGAACAAAAATAAAAAAACCTGTAAAGAAAGAAAACTATAAAAAATAATAATTTCAAAATGTGTAATATCAAAATAATCCAAGGAATCCGGAGACAGCCACACTTACCACAAAAATATACTCACACCCACGATTTCCATACTTACAACTGTTGAATTTGATTTCCATAGTTCGAAGATGTTTCAGAGTTTGCTTGAAGATATAACCCCTGGAAATTTTTCACCTCTGAAGCTTGAGTTGCATTTTTTGGCACCTTATTTAAAATGAGTTTGATAGTTTTATATTGAAAACAAATTTCAAGATAAACGCACGAAATTTTAACGCGATTGTTTTTAATACAGAATTAACAAACTTATTTCTCAAAAGGTTTTCAAAAAATACTTCAAGCCCCTTAATAAAAAATTGGAAACAATTCACAAGTAATTATATTATGTAGAGTTATATATTTTATATTTATGTTTGGAATATTTATACTTACAATCAGATATATTTATGTGATAATATATGTAGATATTAATAATATTGATATTTAATAATAATATATACGTTTTATTTAAAATAAATCTTAAACTAAATTTAAATAATATTTAGTCGGTAAACCGACCACTATAGGCGATGGAAGGAAGTGACAATGCGCCTGGAAAATGCTGCTGCTGAAATGCCCTGTGGAATAAAAAATGTCTCTGGTCGATTATACCGACCTGGGTTAGAATTTATATTCTTTATGTAAAATATTTAAATAAAATGTTTATAAAAAAATAATAAATGAGTAAGTGTTTATTACTATTAAAATTATATATCGTAATCGACAGATGCCGATTAATTTTTTTCTTACCACGGAACCAATCGCCAAACAAAAATATTTTGGGTATTTTTAGAATAAATTTCGATTATAATGTGACCAATAAATTGTCGCCAATATATACAAACCAAATCATGACATTCAATGGGTTACAATCTCAATAAATCCTTCTGTTCTGTTTAAAAATATCCTAACAGATTTTTAGTGATATAATTTCAATTCTTTCTATTTCTGATATTAATTATAAAAATTCATTTAGACTTCAAAATCCATTCGATTTCAAATGTCAATATCCTACTTATAGATATAGCGGAATTAATTTAACGTATTTCCTATTTCGTAAATCTAGACACAATTCAAAGGGCTTGAATTTAACAGATGTTTAATCCGATTTATAGTTCCCTATTTTGCTATTTGCCACACGTCAAACTGCCAGTCACTACATGACAACATTGTCTTATGGCTCATTAAAAATAGGGACTTATAAATTGACTATTAACGCCGCTTACATTAGGGTTCACTACAGCCGATTTCAGTTTATGTACGCCTTGTTATATTGGTCCCTATTTTGCTATGTGCCACACGTCAAACTGCCAGTCAGTACAATCGGGCATTAATTAATTCGACAGTCATGACAGCATGGACATATGGCTCATTAAAAATAGGCACTTATAAATTGACTGTTAAAGCAGATCTACATATAAAATTTGATCATTATTAAAGGCCGAAACAGGGTTTATTTTCTTAATCACGCTGAATTTTCCATGATTTATCATACAAATTTAAATCATCTTGCGGCAGGGTTTTTTTTACATCATATTCGAAATCATGATATTAATGAGATCCAACGAAGTTTTTTTACGAAAAAATACAGCTCTCTCACATTGAACCAAAATTAGCAACTGTTTTCACATGTAGCTTGTTATTTTATTCAATGGCCGCTACAGCTGTTTAAATCGAATTATAGGTCTCTATTTTGCTACTTAAAGGGCTAAACAGAATGTTCGCGTTGAGCGTTTTTTGTTATCGCGTTAACGCACGCAAAAAGTTAAAATATATTTAACTCCGAAGCGCAGCGCACAATAACTTCGAGCGTTTGTGTTATCGTTTCCTTGTGGTTGTTGTATTTTCGATAACACATAACACAACGGATGGCTCAACGCGAGCATTCTGCTTAGCCCTTAACACACTTCACAATACCAGTCACTTCAATCGAGTTTTAAATAATTCGATAGTAATCACAGCAATGCTCTATGGCTCATAAAAAGTAGGGACCTGTAAATCGATTAATGCCTACGGGGGATCATTGGAGTAAAACCTCAATTGAAATAATTTTAGATTGGAAATCTAAGCCACAGGCGATTTTCCGAAGTGTTCACAAAATAAGAAATATAGGAAATAAATATAAAGCCGTAAAAAGACATTTGCTTTGTAATGATTAATGGAAAGTCCAACAATAATCGCCGATAAGTTATCGTTAACGTCAATTACATTAGGGTTCACAACAGACGATCAGTCAACTCCATCATTTGACAGTTGTCAAGACACAGCTGATTATTTCGAGAATAAAATAATCAGTTGATGAGCTAACCTTTTGAATTATGTCAGTTTTATTTGAAAGGAGAGTTCACCAAAGGGATAGAAGACGAAGACATAGAAGACGAATTACATCATACACTCTTTGATACAATGAAGGGATAATGAGTGTTAATGCTTTAAACTTCGGATAAGATTTCTGATACAACCAATTGAAATGATGCAGAGAAATCTGAAATGAAATTATCAACTCCAACGTGGTGGGATTAAGTTTTGTTAGGATTTTGTGATGGGAGGTCTTTAAGGTACTTTCACATGCCGCAGACAGAAATTTGTAGAACAAGTATCTCCAGTTTACGTGAAGAATCTACCGATATTTTTAAATAAAATGAGTGCAGCGGTTTCAATGAGTGGGTCTTTCCGGAACGAAATATTTCAATGAAACTATGCTGCGATCAGAATTCTTTATTTTATATAGTTCCTTTATTTCATCAGGTTCCTCTTGCTGATCTTGTCTTATAGGAAATCAGTATGGAACTATGTGAATGACAAAAGAAAGAGTGAAACTCAAATGAAATTCATATGAGTCGGAATTACATGAAGGAATCAGTGATTATGCCATCGGCCAATTACTAGTATGGCCCAGTGATATATCAGAGAGACAATATTCAAGGCTGACAACATTGGAAATATAATTGTGTGAACCTTAACATTTTTGTCCATCAAAATACAAGTTCAAAGAAACTATTCCGCAAAATAAACGATCGGTCTAGGTTTGGTTTTTCATTAATTTGTTTTTATTTCTCTTTCCTTCATATAAATCTTCCCGCTCATTGGACCAAGTAATTGACGTGTGCCGATGAACGAATGAACTAAAATTAGTTAGTTTTAAGAACACTAAGAGAACATGGAATTCAATGATACTATTCTGCATAAGGAACGATCGGTACTAGGTTCAATCGGTTTATTTTTAAATGAAGTAGGTTGTCATTATTGGTTCAATCCCGGCTCTTTTGTCCACCAAGAGAACACGAACACTGGGCAATATAAATCTCAACATCATTTCATTCGTGGCTCATCGAGCCCTCTTTCGATGTGTATTTTAGTTAAGAGATTTGTAGGATCGGCATGAGTGCTCAACAGTAAGTTTTTGTCAAGTATATAATTACCTGAAGAAATTTCGATTTTCTTAATATAATTTTATACTCTTAACTTAAGAGTGTAAAATTGTTTACATTACCAAATGAGCGTATCAATATCTTTGTGGGTGAACTTCTATAAAATTCGTTATTATTAGGGCAAGTTATCGTGATTAGTCTAGAGTCTGAGATCCACGCTTGGCTTGAAAATGAGGCCAAAGTGTTTAAAAATTAATTTTTAGAATTTTTGGCAAAAAATCTCTCTTTTAAATATAAAGGCATATCATAAATCATTGAAATCCGACAATAAAAATGTAACCTTATATGACTATTATTACATGTTGTCCCTGACAAAAAAAAAAAAAAAAAATCGTAGTATAATACGAAGTAAATATTATAACTCCATTCGTTGCATTTCCATTAGAAATGTTATTTTTTGAAACCAATGTTCGATAGTAAAACAAAATTTTTTCAGCAACAATACGATACGAACATAAAATTCTTACTCTCAGAGACTCATGATTTGGGAACACTTCTTCATAACCTGCCATATAATTTCGAAGCACTTGTTCTTACACTTGATATTACTTACATTTACAACTCACCACACAAAACCAACTGGAAACATCTCAATAATAAAATATTCGGAAAAAAATACGACGATATTGCAACAAAGATCACATTTTGGTTTGGTTTGGTACACAAAAAATCTAGATCACGAAAATTATAGTTGTGTTTGTACTTACGTCTTCTTCATCCATTATTATGATTAAGGTTTTGGTATTATTAGGTTACGGTAAATGGCACTATGCGATTCTACTGGCGAATCGCGAATCAACTTGTAGAAATTTGGTCTTCAAAAGATTGTGAGTTGGCGATAGAGAGAGACTGAGTGGGCGAAAGATAGTGAGAGACAGTTTGACTTCTGCTGCTACTCGTTATAATGATGCTGATGATGAAATTCCATATAACTTCAGAAATATATTAAAGTCGGTTGTAAAATATCCAGTGGGTAGTTGTTAGCATCATCGTCGTTATAGTACTCAAAGTGATACATGTTATAAGTTTGATATAAAATGGCTGCTGCTCCTGCGTAGTAGCTTCCAATGACTTTTCTCCTATTTAGCTTTGCTTAATGTTGTAAAAATATGGCAATATGTGATTTGTTTACGTTTTAATAAAACATGACTTTTTTCTTCTTCTTATTTCTCCTCGTTGACGTAGTGTTCCTCTTCTTCTTGTGTTTATGATTGACTGACTGATTGATTACAGAGATACAGTGTTGTAATTTCTGTTGTTTTATGACAAGATTAATTCGCTAAAGCGTTAAAAAAGCGACTCCAAATAGACGGCAAATTTTCATTTCAAGAACAGTATCCGCAGGGCATGGTTAGGATATGTTCTTAATTAGCAATAATAGCCTGGAAGAAAAATAAGAAATAAAACATATATTATATTAAGGAATTGTTAATAATAAAAAAATTTAATATAATTTTCTATTGGTGTAGTTTCAAAATAAATATCATTTCAAGCACCGCCAGTCTCAGAGGCAATTATGCGAATACCAAAGATCCCTGGAGTGGCGAACAACAAATCCTGTGTTTCCTTAGTTCAGACACCCAAAAGACTCTGGTAATTAGCCTTCGATGTTCGAGCATGAGGCGGCAAATAAATATTTAGTCATGATTGATTATTTAGGTCTAGAGCTTTTAAGTTCAAAGTGAACTAGTGTAATTGAACGATTCTCCGAAAAGAGGTCAGTACATCCACTAAACGATAGATCCTCGTACGACAGGAAATGAGAGTATTAACAAGTGTAATTCCTTTTTAACCTACATCTACTTATATGAGCAAATGAGTGATACATGTAGAATGAACTGAGCTATACAAAAACTGTGAACTAAACGAACTGTGCTATCAAAAATGCTGAACTACTAGCTGAACTAGGGCAGTTCGGAAAGTTCTTAGCCTAGCACAGAAAGCGCAGTATAAACAGAAAAAAGTTAGTTGTTTTGGAAATTCCCATTTCTGTTTTGACCACATGTTAAATTTTGTTTCGATCTGGCAACTCCTTCATATAGAAACAGGTGTTCAAAAAAATGGAAGAATTAAAAATGCGTGCTGTCATTAAATAATTGATTAAAAAAGATTTATCGGGACAAGAAAATCATAATCATTAGGTGAAAGTGCTCCTCCATATGGAACGGTAAACAATTGGGTTGCTTTACTAGAAAAGCGTTGGACTATATGTATTGAAGTTTCAGAAGATTATATTGAAAAATAAAAATATTTTTGAAAAACTAACTATTTTCTTTCATTGAGAGGCTAGCTTCCGAACCGCCCTCGTATTCGATTTATTTAAAATATCTGAATGCAATCCAGCATATTTTCGATAATCTAATATTTCATATAGTATTAGAATTTGAACCTGTGAATGAGATTCTACGGTCGTCACTTCGACTACAGTGGCGCGGGAACACATCATTGTAACCGAAAATTATGACATAATTCAGAAATTAATATACCAAAGCCTATATGAAATACTATGGAACGATACGGAGACAGGACGGAAATGTATTTCAGAGTTACAAATTATTTTAAATCGTTCGTTAAAATGTTATGGACTAATAGTACGTTTACATTGCACAGGATTTAGTTAACCCAGTGGGATTCAATTGTTAATTATATTGCCTATTTTTCAAATAAAAATCCACATACATTAGGTAAATCCTGCAAAAAATTCAATAATCAAGAATAATAATTCAGTAAATCCGGATTTAGTGGAATGGAATTTAATGGAATATGTATAATTGGATGGTTTTGGATTTCTGCATAATTTTTAAGTCGCAGAAACCCTGCAGTAGCTATCTATTAAAATGGCAAAAAACCGTATTCAGTTTTTACATATAACCAGATTTTATATATAACCGATCCTACACAACTTCCACGAATATCTAACTTTCTGTAGTTCAATATTCTGTGCTTGGGCAATATTTCCGTCCGCTAGTGTGGTAATGGGTTACTAAATAATATATTAATAAGATAAGAACCTATAAATATATCAGTTTAACTCCCACATCCGAGTAAATACGATATACTGTCAACTTCTTGGGTCCATGTCCTTCAGGGGTAAATATATACGCAATAGAATACAAATTTTGTAATTTTTCAAACAAAAATCACGGTTCAGTTGACCCGCTAAATATTGACTGATCTTTATCAAAACAGGCATGCTTATTCTTTGGCCCGATCCCTTTCTCCATGTAAAAATTCGCGATGTTTGGGCCTCTTGAGCGACCAGAAAAACAGACAAAAATTAAGGTTTTGGTCCATTTCATCTAAATAGTAACCGATATTTACCAAAAACAACCGGGGTCTTCATTGACCCGAACCGGTCCTACATTCAAAATATCGTGAAGATTGGTCCATAACTGTGGCCTGTATCGGACGAAAGGACACGCATATCTAGATCGACTCAGCTAGTAGAGATATGAAGATGGGTACACTTCAAGGTGGGTCTAGGACCAATATTTCGTTGCGTTACGAATTCTATTATATTGTATTATACACAAGCTATAATACCCTGACAACATAGTTGTGTAGGGTATAAAAAAAGAAACGGATTGACACGATTTACATATACAACAACATATATGGGTTCATAATTTAAATTATTACCTTATACAACAATCAGTTTTATCGTAGATAAACAAAAATACGATTGAAAAATATCTGATAGTGAGGCTACCGTTATATGGGGTTATTATATATAACGGAGATCAATATTGATCTTTTTAGTAGTGAGATTTGAAAGTCAATGAGAATACAAAATTGTAACTAATTCGGTTGAAAAACATCTCCAAAATTCTCAAAATGAATTAAATATCGAATACTGGGAAGTACCGTTATCTGGGGGCTACCCAGAAATTTGGGTCAATATTAATAATTTTTGGTACGTATATGTGTTATTCAATGAGAACCTAAAATACCAAATAACAATCAAATCGGTGGAAAGCTTGCCCAAAATACCGAATATTGGTGTACCGTTAAATGGAGGTTACCCTGAAAATTTGGTTAATATTAATATGGAAATACAATGAGTATCCAAAATATTAAATATTAAATTAACATTTGTTGTTTGGAAAACTTGTAGAAAATCCTCAAAATACCGAAAATTAGGGGGTACCGTTATATGAGGACTACACCAAAACGTTTACAATACCAAACATCTGGGCAATTTTTCAGAGCTCTATCTTAAATATTACTATCCCTATCGTGATTTCAACAGGCGGACATCGGATTTTATTCTGATCAAGAATATATACATTTTGTGAGCTATCCGATGAACATTTTTTTTTGGTGTTGCAAACGGAACGAACGACAAATTTTATATACGCTCCATCTTATGGCGGATGGTATAAAAATCAATATTCCCTTTTTCGTGGCGAAATTATAGGGATTACTGAATTGTTTTATTGAATTGAGCGGTGTTTTCAGAACGACTGCAAGGTTCATTAAGAAGCTCAGAAGCTAAAACTATTCGAATTATTTATAAAACCTATTCTAATATACGGCAGTAAACCTTGTATCTAACACCATCACGCAAAATCTTCAGGTATTCATAAACAAATATTTCAGGATCATATGCAGGATATCCTGGCCCAACATCATAAGTAACATTAATTAGGGGAACCAGAAACTTATTAGACACATGAAATGAGGAGTGAAAAAGGAATAAAAAACACAGCATAATCAGAATGGCGCTTGAATGGACATAATCTTCATATACGAATTTGAACTTATTTATATAAATTGATATTTCGTTTTATCTGAGGTCCTTTAGAAACATATGGAACTATACCAGTATTCGAATTTAGCAATTCTCAATACAACCTGTATATTTCTATTAATCACTCAATAAATACAAAAAATGCCCAAAACAAAAAGTACCGTCGGAATTATTACTCTACCATCATTGTTGATTTGCAAGCTGTCATAAATTGCGAATAGTTCTACGTCGCTTTTTCGAAGATATTTTAAGTGGCAAAAATTTAAAAAATCAAATCAATTCCCAGCGAAGACCAATTAAAATTCAAAATTTCGCCTCTGTTTCATTGCAATTCTCAAGTCATTAACATTCAGTCTTTTATACACAAATTGTTATACAAATCGTGTTGAAATATAAAACAAATACCCAGAAGTATATATTTCATGGCTACTAAATTATCAGAACGAGGAATGAACATTAAAAAAAAAACAACGAGTTCAATTAGGGCGACAATATGTCATTTGACCCCAACGGATGAACAGATTGTAAGAAACATAACTTCAAAAGGCAATACGGCAGTGGCGGCGGTATATTGTTCTTTTGCCAGTTCCACACGCACAAACACACTCACACACTAATCTTCCAGTCATTTGCCCTTAAATCTCAACCACCAAAAAAATATCTGAGTGGTGTCTAAGTATGTGTATTTCTGTATGAACGAAGTGTGGATTTTTTGTTGAAAGCATGCAACATATCTAATTGCCTGTCGTTTGTATTTCAATGCGAAAGGGGATGCAAAAACGAGCCACCACGGCAGTCAAGCGTCACCCGAACACAATGAATTAGAGTTTTGAATATTTTCAATAGAAACGGACGGGTAGGACAACAGGAGTGGTGTGAATAAAGACAACATTTCATTTCATATTTTGAATGTCTTTTTTTTTTTTTTTTTTTTTGGTTCATAAAGGGTCGATTAGTTATGTTTTATTTGCTATTCATATTGCGGGTTTCCGCCTCCCCTCTAACAAATAAATGCACTAACTTAGCTGAGCAGTGCTTTATGGAAGGAATAATTTATAAGTATGAATATAGACTGGTATGTTGACATAACTCCCATGGGTGAAGTCGTTTTACAAAGCGTGAACACAAATATCACCATTATGATTTTTGATGATCCACAACCTCGAAGGGAAGCGGGTATTCATAATTCCAAACACAATTCATTTTTGTATTCATGACTTAGTGCGTGTGTGTGTGTGGGTAAGTTTGATATTTAAAGGATATCATCGCCATCATCCACATTATTATTATTGTTGTTGTTATTGTCGTCATCATTTTCAAATTCATTAGTCACAAAGTGAAAACATATTTAAAGGTGTTAATACCGAAAATTCCTTTTAATGTTGCCTCTCGTTGTAACCATAAATCCTTAGTGGTGGCTTTATTGTATTGTTAGCCGGGAGTTTTTTTTCCGTTGTGTAATGGACAATAAGTCTTTTTTGTATGGTATCGATAATCCGTATTTGTTGCTTTATTTATTTTTTCGCTTTTAGGATTTATGAAGTGTGCTCAAAAGGTGTTGAGAATTGTTGTTGGAAAGTTCGGTCGATTGGAAACAAAGTGTCACAAAAGGTTCAGGGATTAGAGTAACATCTTTCAATATGAACTGGTAGAAAAATAAGTGATGTCTTCATTGTTACACGGACAAGAAATGTTAAAAAAAGGAAGAGGACTTGAATACTATTTACCAGCAGAATATTACTCATGCCAGAAAATCGTCTAGAAGAATATTTTTTAAGGATACATTGCTGAAGAGTGAAAATCAATATTATGGAAGGGTGAGAAAGGTTAAAGCTAGCTATATTTTCAGTGACTTTTTTGGTTCAGGCAAACCTAAAATAGTCCTCTCAGAAAGTGATCATATGTTTATAATCAAAATATACTATGTGCATTTCTTGACTCTCATTGCCCTGTGCAACAGTGTGGTGTAGGGTGCAAATAAAAACATATGGCGCCCAACGACTCACATAATATTGAAACGATAACCACTCATTTATTTAAAAATCGAAAGTCCTTACTTGTTTATTCATGCCATTTAGCAAATGTCCCTAACCAACATATTAGAAAATCCCCCTCTAAATCAAATGGCGCCCAATAGTTGAAAATATGTTGATAAATGACTTCCAATGCATTTGTTTCTCCAACTAGTTTTATTGGAAACCCCCAAAATATTAGAAAACCCCACTCAAAATCAAATGGTGCCCAACTGTTGATATTACGTCCAATGCATATGCTTTTTCTCAACTTTTTTTTATTTGTTCATTCATATTATAATCCTGAAAGTCATTTTTAAAAGTATATAACAAATCCCTCGGAGAATAAAAAATCAAACGGCGCCCAACGGTTAAAAAAATTTGTTGATGTATTTCTATTAGTTCTTTAATTTTTTCGATTATCTCGATTATTAAAATTTACAAGTTTTTGTAAATGGCGCCCAACGCTTCTAGTTTTCCAATTAATTTTTCCCCCATTCAATATTTTGTTCTGGAAATCCTGTGCACAATTTATTGAAATATTATCTTCAATAGAAAATTAAATGGCGCCCAACAATAGAAAATTAAATGGCGCCAAAAACGATGATGCATTAATACAATTGCATTTCGAATTTTCTACGACATTCAATACCACGTTTTAATTCCAACAATTAATTTTATTTTATGCAATGTTTTAGTTAATTATACAGATATTTGAAAAACTAGCTTTAAGCTTTCAGTATCGAAACAATTCGTCAAAATTAAATTAAATGGCGCCCAACGGTTTAAAAATATGTTTGTTGCATGAATTCTATTTCGATTATTCTATTCTAAACATTTTCGTAAATGGCGCCCAACTCTTAAGATTTTCCGTATTAATTTAATTTGTTTTTATTTTTTTTTTTAAATCCACACTGATTCCTCATGATATGGACAATTTGCTAAAATCAAATGGCGTTTATTCATATTGGTGGTCTTTAGATACCTGATAGGTGGTGAGGAGCTCTATAGAGGTACGCAGAGCTGTTCGCCACCTACAGCCATATAAATGTTTGTGTAAGTGGTTAGGGCGTCTATATGTGTCCGTATACGCAGTGAGAAGCACATTGGAGGTCCGTATAGGTGGGAAGAAGTACGTTAAACCTCTGTACAGGTTGTGAGTAGTTCCCTAGAGGTCAGAAAATCACGTTACAGGTGCTTATAGGTTTGCAAATGTACGTTAAAGCTCCGTACAGGTAATGAGCTCCATTGGGGTTACAGGTGAACTACGAGGTCGCGTTCATTATATAATAAACAAAATAATCAGATTATAGTTTTCTTCAACAATGGTGCCCACATTTTTTTTTTAAGAAACGATATTTATGACTCTTAGTTTTTATACGTTTACCATAAATACGATAATTCCTAAATAGATGCCATTGAGAACACATTGAGAAACCAGTACGGAAAGTAGTAAAGTCGGACGGAGCCGACTATATGATACCCTTTACAACATTGATATATTCAAGAGATGTATCCTAACAGACTTCGCATTTTTGAATAACCATTGACATGAAATTGGACTAAATTAAATGTGTTTAGATGTGAAGCGACGTTATTGAACGTCATGTTACGGCGATCGGGTACATTTGTACCTTTTTATACCCACCACAATAGTATGGAGGGTATATTATGGAAACTAATTTAAATCAATTTATCCATTATGCTACAAAAGAGAGGCTAAGGTGGACACTAGTTCATTATTTGCAGGACAATTAACATGAAGTCAGTCGAAAATATATATAGGAACAATATTTGCATATGATCCAATTTCTACGAAACGTAATATTCTAGGCTCAATTTAATACCTTAACTTAACACACATTAGGCTATACTATCTTAAGAACGTAGTGTAAAATTTTGTGTCAATCGAAAAAAGCATGAAGAGTTTGGTGCACGATTCACGTAAAATGAGACAAAAATATATTGGGAGCTACATCTAAATCTGAACCAATTGCATCTAAACATACCTATCAGGCGTTACTGTAGACCCATTTCGATATGTTACGCATGGAAGCTATATTAAACTTTTTGCGATTTCAATAAAACTTGGCACACTTTAGGCTATCCTAACCTCGGTATTTTGTGAAAAATGTCGGCCTAAAAATGTTCAGCCTAAATTTGTCTCTTTGTTCCACAATTCACTAAAAATAGGACTAAAATATATATGGGAGCTATATCTAAATCTGAACGGATTTCAATAAAACTTAGCAAACGTTAGACTATCCTAAATTCAGTACATTGTACAAAATTTCGTGCCATTCGGCCTAAATTTGACTCTTTGGTGCACAATTCACTAAAAATCTGACGAAAATATATATGGAATCAATATATAAATCTGAACCGATTTCAATAAAACTTGACACACGTTAGACTGTCCTAACTTCAGTACGTTGTGCAAAATTTCGTGTCATTCGGTCACAATTTGACTCTTTGGTGAACTATTTGCTAAAAATCGGACGAAAATATATATGGGAGCTATATCTAAATCTGAACCGATTTTAATGAAACTTGGCACACCTTAGGATATGCAAACTTCAATCCGTTTTGCAAAATTTCGTGCCATTCGGCCTAAATTTGATTCCTTGGTGCACCATTTTTTAAAAATCGGACGAAATTATATATGGGAGATATATCTAAATCTGAACCGATTTTTCCCAATTTCAATAGGGTTCGTCCTTGAGCCACACAAATGGACTGTGCCAAGTTTCATCCAAATCGGGTTATAAATGCGACCTGCACTTTGTTTACAATTTAACATGGACAGACAGACGAACGGACGGACGGACGGACATGCATATATCGACTCAGAAAGTGATTCTATGCATATCCTCAAAAGGAACCACAGGTCTATCTCGTTTCCTTTTGCCTGTTACAAACATATGCACAAAGACATAATACACTGTACCACAGTGTGGTAAAGGGTATAAAAAACGATTCGGTACGTATCGACTCACAGAATTAGAAAATTGCGAATGATCGAAATTAATTGCGATACGCAATTATTTCGCTATCGAATCTCAGCATCAGGTCCCTGGTCACTTCAATGGGTTACATCGACCATTACTGTTGAACCTCTTCATATGTGCCATTCCAGGACCTCATACATTTCTGCTAACCTACCACTATGATGTCCTATTATAAACCTAGAGGAGACACGATTGAATATATACATAGATAAAATTCGACAATATATAATAAATTCAAATGAAAATCCAGGTATGTCCAATATTTTGCCCACAAATCCCTAGATTGATTTCCACGATGGGATCTGAATGGACCTGATTTTCTACACAATTTCTAAACAACAATTGAAGAGTAGTATCCCTTTTTATATGCAGTTCTGCCACATTTTCGTTATTTTTAACACTCTCAACCAATGATCCTATAATTTTTTTATTTTCTCAGAGAACCATAAAACTCCTATAGATTTTTTTCTAAGATTTAATATATTATCCACATAAGGGTCCAATCGATTTTAGGTATACCCATACACAGTTAAAGCTAACATCTCTCTCGATAATGTGAACACTCAAACTAACATTAAAGTATTGAAAAAATCAGGAAAATAGCGGTAAATAACCTGGTCGAATCGAAAATGTGAACAAATTGAAAAAATATGAACTACCTCGATATTAGTAAGTTCATATTATCGAAAGTTCACTGTAATACCAATATTGGTCCCTTCGAAAGTTCTTATATTTTTTGGTCCTTTTTTAGGCGAATAGTTGTTTTAGTCAATTTTAAAATTATCAATATTTACACACCACATATGCATAATTATATGCAAAAATTTCCAATGAGCTATATTTAAAAAATCAGCACATCATCTTTGCGAACATACACTCCGTTTCATTCATAAATGTTTATGATGATGAACTAAATTTCTATTCAACCCAAACAATGATTGATGAAAACCCCTTTCGACAATCTTCCATTTTTAATGACTTCTACCACCGCAATGGAACTTATCGATGAAACCGAACCGAGGAACGAATGAACGACAAATTCTGAATTGTCTTCAGATGGCCATTCATTAATACTTTATAAACCTCAAAAATACATCCGCATAATCGATGTCTTCTTTTGGGGAATTATTGAAAGCAGGAGGAAAGAGGGTGCAGGAGGATACAATCGAATTGTTCCATACGATTCATTCATCGTTGACATAACGCCTTTTTGAATGTGTGTGTGTTGTGTTGTGTGTGGATTTTTTTGTTGAACGCCGGAAAAACTAAATGAGGCGTTGCATGTTACAAAGGGGACAAAAGGAAAAAAAAAGAAAACTGGGCCTACACAAAATGAAGGAACACACATAGACACACTTACATATACGAATGTTTGTTTTAAGTTTAGTTGCTTCCCCGGCCTTACCGAATTCCTCTGGTGCTGATGATCATATGACTACCAACACCAACCAACCACACCACCACCCTCCCATATATATTCGCCCACCCAACCGATACATGAATTATGACAACCAACAAAAAAATTGAGGCAAAAAAATGTCAAAGAAATGCTGAGAATAAAAGAAAATTTCTCTAAGCACTTTCAGGCGACTGTACGAGGCAGCGAAGGCGGCAGGCTGGCAGCGATGCTTTGCGGGATGCCATACAAACACTCGTATAGCTTATGGCTTTGTTCTCTATGTTAATCCCTATAGGCTGAGAAGATGTAGGAAAAAAAATAAAAGACACAAAAATGAAACACTGAAACAGTAAATAAAATAAAAAACAACAACTACAACAATAAAAATAACAAGCAACAACATAAAAATCCGCAACCAGCAACAAGATGCCACTGCCAGTGATGACAATGCGAAAAACTCGCCAAATTCCCAGCGAAAAATCGTGGAAAACGCTTCACTTCTGAACAAGCTAGGAGAAAACGCTTGGTTGGCTTTTATTTGTGACAATCATGTTGTACTTTCCGGACGGACGGACGGACATACATCTTTTGTGTGTGCGAATATCTACTCAATGAATAAACCAACGAATGAATGAAGCATCCACTACACGGGCATAGAGGGAAAGTCAAGGGGGTGGGGTGGGTAATACGCAACATGCAGAGAAGGACAATACGCCCTTGAATTTCATATTCACCACAAGACATCATCATCATCGTCGTCGTCAGCACCATCGTTATTACTGGGGAGGGCTTTTGCCAAACAAGTGCACTCTGCCTAGCACACAGAGCTGACAAACCATTCCTTTGGGACGTAGCAAAATGACCAGCATCCCCCGGTGCCTGATGTGTAACAAAGGTTGGCCATAGCCGACTATTATTGTATTCTAATTACTCATGTATTCATTCTATTATTGTTGTTGTTGCTTTTGTTGTAATCTAAAATTGAAACCATAAGATATTGTACGTATGCGGTCGTATAATAACCTGCAACCAGTGTGTACTTCAAATAAAACAAACAAAATATGACACATGTTATGCCGTCCCGCACGTTGCCTGCCTGGCTGCCCTCAGCATATTCTCAAGAAGTTTGGGGTTTCTTTCTTTTTTCTTACTGGAAGTAAATATAGAAACATAAACGAAACATAAATTATAAATATGAAAGGGCAGCGGAGCTAGGAGGACGACTAAGTAAGACTCTACACTATAATATTTAAAATTTCTGAGGCCCAATTTTTCCCAAAAATCAACGCTAATAGAAAGGCCGGAAAAAATATTTTTAAATCAGTAAGGAAAGTAGTAAAGTCGGACGGGGCCGACTATATGATACCATTCACCACTTTGGGTATGTGAGCTATATCTAAATCTGAACCGATTTTTAGGAAACTTAACACACATCATTGTAGACCTAATTCATTACGCTGTGCCAAATTTCAGGCAAATCGGAAGTTATATAGGGACTTTGGTACACCGTATATATAAAATCGGACAAAAATATATATGGGAGCTATATATAAATCTGAACCGATTTTCAAGAAACTTTACACACATCAGTTTAGACTCAATTCAGTACGCTATGCCAAATTTCGTGCAAATCGAATGATATATAGGGACTTCAGTGCACCATTTACCTAAAATCGGACGAAAATATATATGGGAGCTATATCTAAATCTGAACCGATTTTCACGAAATTTAACACACATCATTCTAGACTCAAATCACTACGCTATGCCAAATTTCATGCATATCGAAAGATATGAAGGGACTTTAGTGCACTATTTACCTAAAATCGGACGAAAATATATATGGGAGCTATATCTAAATCTGAACCGATTTTCACGAAACTTACCACACATCGTTCTAGACTTAATCCAGTACGCTGTGCCAAATTTCGTGCAAATCGAAGGATATATAGGGACTTTAGTGCACCATTTACCTAAAATCGGACGAAAATATATATGGGAGCTATATCTTAATCTGAACCGATTTTCACGAAATTTTACACACATTGTTCTAGACTCAATTCAGTATGCTATGCCAAATTTCGTGCAAATCGGAGGATATATAGAGACTTTGGTGCATCATATACCTAAAATCGGACGAAAATATATATGGGAGCTATATCTAAATCTGAACCGATTTTCACGAAATTTAACACACATTGTTCTAGACTCAATTCAGTACGCTATGCCACATTTCGTGCAAATCGATGGATATATAGGGACTTTGGTGCATCATTTACCTAAAATCGGACGAAAATATATATGGAAGCTATACCTACTAAATCTGAACCGATTTTTCCCAATTTCAATAGGGTCCTTGGGCCAAATAAATGAGCTGTGTCAAATTTCATCCAATTCGAATCAAAAAATGCGACCTGTTCTTTGTTTACAATTTAACATGGACAGACGGACGGACGGACATGCATAAATCGACTTAAAAAGTGATTCTATGCATATTCTCTAAAGGAACCATGTGCCTATCTCGTTTCCTTTTGCAGTGTACCTGTACCACAGTGTAGTGAAGGGTATAAAAAAAATATCGGGGTCATAAAATATATTGACCCGAGGGACAAAAAAATTACCGAAGGGAAATGTTTGCAAGCCACTAGGACTCAGAGACATTTTACAGACCCACAGGTCTAGAAAAATTTCTCAGACCCACAGGTCTGAATATTTTTCTATAGAAAAATTTCTCAGACCCACAGGTCTGAATATTTTTCTACAGAAAATTTTCTCAGACCCACAGGTCTGAATATTTTTCTATAGAAAAATTTCTCAGACCCACAGGTCTGAATATTTTTCTATAGAAAAATTTCTCAGACCCACAGGTCTGAATATTTTTCTATAGAAAAATTTCTCAGACCCACAGGTCTGAATATTTTTCTATAGAAAAATTTCTCAGACCCACAGGTCTGAATATTTTTCTATAGAAAAATTTCTCAGACCCACAGGTCTGAATATTTTTCTATAGAAAAATTTCTCAGACCCACAGGTCTGAATATTTTTCTATAGAAAAATTTCTCAGACCCACAGGTCTGAATATTTTTCTATAGAAAAATTTCTCAGACCCACAGGTCTGAATATTTTTCTATAGAAAAATTTCTCAGACCCACAGGTCTGAATATTTTTCTATAGAAAAATTTCTCAGACCCACAGGTCTGAATATTTTTCTATAGAAAAATTTCTCAGACCCACAGGTCTGAATATTTTTCTATAGAAAAATTTCTCAGACCCACAGGTCTGAATATTTTTCTATAGAAAAATTTCTCAGACCCACAGGTCTGAATATTTTTCTATAGAAAAATTTCTCAGACCCACAGGTCTGAATATTTTTCTATAGAAAAATTTCTCAGACCCACAGGTCTGAATATTTTTCTATAGAAAAATTTCTCAGACCCACAGGTCTGAATATTTTTCTATAGAAAAATTTCTCAGACCCACAGGTCTGACCCACAATATTTTTCTATAGAAAAATTTTTCTAGAAAAATTTCTCAGACCCACAGGTCTGAATATTTTTCTATAGAAAAATTTCTCAGACCCACAGGTCTGAATATTTTTCTATAGAAAAATTTCTCAGACCCACAGGTCGGAATATTTTTCTATAGAAAAATTTCTCAGACCCACAGGTCGGAATATTTTTCTATAGAAAAATTTCTCAGACCCACAGGTCTGAATATTTTTCTATAGAAAAATTTCTCAGACCCACAGGTCTGAATATTTTTCTATAGAAAAATTTCTCAGACCCACAGGTCTGAATATTTTTCTATATTTTTCTATAGAAAAATTTCTCAGACCCACAGGTCTGAATATTTTTCTATAGAAAAATTTCTCAGACCCACAGGTCTGAATATTTTTCTATAGAAAAATTTCTCAGACCCACAGGTCTGAATATTTTTCTATAGAAAAATTTCTCAGACCCACAGGTCTGAATATTTTTCTATAGAAAAATTTCTCAGACCCACAGGTCTGAATATTTTTCTATAGAAAAAAAAATTTATATAGAAAAATTTCTCAGACCCACAGGTCTGAATATTTTTCTATAGAAAAATTTCTCAGACCCACAGGTCTGAATATTTTTCTATAGAAAAATTTCTCAG